>NW_026737598.1:0-36338 GCF_949786415.1 Peromyscus eremicus | reverse complement strand
ATGTGATTCAACTCCATTTAGGACTGGGAAACAAATGCTAGCTTGCCTTAGGAGAAACACACTCTGCTTTTGAGAAAAGGGCACTCTTCTACTCTACTGTGTTTGCTATGGGCTCAGAACGGTGAGCTTGCTCAGAACAAAAGAACTATGCTTCCTACACACACTGGCCATATCTAGTTCAACTCTGCTTAGGAAACTGACAAGAACAGGAGCTCCTCTTCAGTCCAATAAACTCTACTTGCTGGGAACAGACGCGAGTGCTATTTGCACTGTGTATGGCAATGGGAGCTCAATAGTGACTCTTCTTACCAGAAAACAACTCTTGCTCGTAGGAACAGAAACTGCATGGGATTCAACTCCATTTAGGACTGGGAAACCAATGCTAGCTTGCCTTACAAGAAACACACTCTGTTTTTGAGAAAAGAGCACTCTTCTACTCTACTGTGTTTCCTATGGGCTCTGAACAGTGTGCTTGCTCAGAACAAAAGAACTGTGCTTCCTAAACACACGGGCCATATCTAGTTCAACTCTGCTTAGGAAACTGACAAGAACAGTAGCTCCTCTTCAGTCCAATACACTGTACTTGCTGGGAACAGAAGCGAGTGCTATTTTCACTGTGTATGGCAATGGGAGCGCAATAGTGACTCTTCTTACTAGAAAACAACTCTTGATCGTAGGACGAGAAACTGTATGGGATTCAACTCCATTTCTGACTGGGACACAAAAGCTAGCTCGCCATACAAGAAACACACTCTGCTTTTGAGAATAGAGCACTCGTCAACTCTACTGTGTTTCCTATAGGGCCAGAACAGTGAGCTTGCTCAGAACAAAAGAACTGTAGTTCCAACACACACGGGACATAGCTAGTTCAACTCTGCTTAGGAAACTGACAAGAAGAGTAGATCCTCTTCAGTCCAATACACTGTACATGCTGGAAACAGACGCCAGAGCTATTTGCCCTGTGTATGACAATGGGAGCGCAATAGTGACTCTTCTTACCAGAAAACAACTCTTGCTCGTATGACCAGAAACTGCATGTGATTCAACTCCATTTAGGACTGGGAAACAAACGCTAGCTCGCCTTACAAGTAACACACTCTGATTTTGAGAAAGGAGCAGCTTTCTACCCTACTGTGTTACCTATGGGGTCCGAACTGTGAGCTTGCTCAGAACAAAAGAACTGTGCTTGCTACAACACGGGCCATATCTATTTCAACTCTGCTTAGAAAACTGACAAGAACAGGATCTCCTCTTCAGTCCAATACACTGTACTTGCTGGGAACTGACGCGAGTGCTATTTGCACTGTGTATGGGAATGGGAGCACAATAGTGTCTCTTCTTACCAGAAAACAACTCTTTCTCATAGGACCAGAAACTGCATGGGATTCAACTCCATTTAGGACTGGGAAACAAACACTAGCTCGCCTTACAAGAAATACACTCTGCCTTTGAGAAAAGAGCACTCTTCTACTCTTCTGTGTTTCCTATGGGGTCCGAACAGTGAGCTTGCTCAGAACAAATGAACTGTGCTTCCTACACACACGGGCCATATCTAGTTCAACTCTACTTAGGAAACTGACAAGAACAGTAGCTCCTCTTCAGTCCAATACACTGTACTTGCTAGGACCACACGCGAGTGCTATTTGCACTGTGTATGGCAATAGGAGCACAATAGTGACTCTTCTTACCAGAAAACAACTCTTGCTCGTAGAAACAGAAACTGCATGGGATTCAACTCCATTTAGGACTGGGAAACAAATGCTAGCTTGCCTTAGGAGAAACACACTCTGCTTTTGAGAAAAGGGCACTCTTCTACTCTACTTTGTTTCCTATGGGCTCCGAACAGTGAGCTTGCTCCGAAAAAAAGAACTGTGCTTCCTACACACACTGGCCATATCTAGTTCAACTCTGCTTAGGAAACTTACAAGTACAGGAGCTCCTCTTCAGTCCAATACACTCTACTTGCTGGGAACAGACGCGAGTGCTATTTGCACTGAGTATGGCAATGGGAGCTCAATTGTGACTCTTCTTACCAGAAAACAACTCTTGATCATAGGATGAGAAACTGCATGGGATTCAACTCCATTTCTGACTGGGAAACAAACGCTTGTTCGCCTTACAAGAAATACACTCTGCTTTTGAGAATAGAGCACTCGTCAACTCTATTGTGTTTCCTATAGGGCCAGAACAGTGAGCTTGCTCAGAACAAAAGAACTGTAGTTCCTACACACACGGGACATAGCTAGTTCAACTCTGCTTAGGAAACTGACAAGAAGAGTAGATCCTCTTCAGTCCAATACATTGTACATGCTGGGAACAGACGCCAGAGCTATTTGCCCTGTGTATGACAATGGGATTGCAATAGTGACTCTTCTTACCAGAAAACAACTCTTGCTCATAGGACCAGAAACTGCATGTGATTCAACTCCATTTAGGACTGGGAAACAAACGCTAGCTCGCCTTACAAGGAACACACTCTGCTTTTGAGAAAAGAGCACCCTTCTACTCTACTGTGTTTCCTATTGTGTCCGAACAGTGAGCTTGCTCAGAACAAAAGAACTGTGCTTCCTACACACACGGGACATATCTAGTTCAACTCTGCTTAGGAAACTGACAAGAACAGTAGCTCCTCTTCAGTCCAATACACTGTACTTGCTGGGAACAGACGCGAGTGCTATTTGCACTGTGTATGGCAAAGGAAGCGCAATATTGACTTTCCTTACCAGAAAACAACTCTTGCTCTTAAGACCAGAAACTGCATGTGATTCAACTCCTTTTAGGACTGGGAAACAAATGCTAGCTTGCCTTAGGAGAAACACACTCTGCTTTTGAGAAAAGGGCACTCTTCTACTCTACTGTGTTTGCTATGGGCTCAGAACGGTGAGCTTCCTCAGAACAAAAGAACTATGCTTCCTACACACACTGGCCATATCTAGTTCAACTCTGCTTAGGAAACTGACAAGAACAGGAGCTCCTCTTCAGTCCAATAAACTCTACTTGCTGGGAACAGACGCGAGTGCTATTTGCACTGTGTATGGCAATGGGAGCTCAATAGTGACTCTTCTTACCAGAAAACAACTCTTGCTCGTAGGAACAGAAACTGCATGGGATTCAACTCCATTTAGGACTGGGAAACCAATGCTAGCTTGCCTTACAAGAAACACACTCTGTTTTTGAGAAAAGAGCACTCTTCTACTCTACTGTGTTTCCTATGGGCTCTGAACAGTGTGCTTGCTCAGAACAAAAGAACTGTGCTTCCTAAACACACGGGCCATATCTAGTTCAACTCTGCTTAGGAAACTGACAAGAACAGTAGCTCCTCTTCAGTCCAATACACTGTACTTGCTGGGAACAGAAGCGAGTGCTATTTTCACTGTGTATGGCAATGGGAGCGCAATAGTGACTCTTCTTACTAGAAAACAACTCTTGATCGTAGGACGAGAAACTGTATGGGATTCAACTCCATTTCTGACTGGGACACAAAAGCTAGCTCGCCATACAAGAAACACACTCTGCTTTTGAGAATAGAGCACTCGTCAACTCTACTGTGTTTCCTATAGGGCCAGAACAGTGAGCTTGCTCAGAACAAAAGAACTGTAGTTCCAACACACACGGGACATAGCTAGTTCAACTCTGCTTAGGAAACTGACAAGAAGAGTAGATCCTCTTCAGTCCAATACACTGTACATGCTGGAAACAGACGCCAAAGCTATTTGCCCTGTGTATGACAATGGGAGCGCAATAGTGACTCTTCTTACCAGAAAACAACTCTTGCTCGTATGACCAGAAACTGCATGTGATTCAACTCCATTTAGGACTGGGAAACAAACGCTAGCTCGCCTTACAAGTAACACACTCTGATTTTGAGAAAGGAGGAGCTTTCTACCCTACTGTGTTACCTATGGGGTCCGAACTGTGAGCTTGCTCAGAACAAAAGAACTGTGCTTGCTACAACACGGGCCATATCTATTTCAACTCTGCTTAGAAAACTGACAAGAACAGGATCTCCTCTTCAGTCCAATACACTGTACTTGCTGGGAACTGACGCGAGTGCTATTTGCACTGTGTATGGGAATGGGAGCACAATAGTGTCTCTTCTTACCAGAAAACAACTCTTTCTCATAGGACCAGAAACTGCATGGGATTCAACTCCATTTAGGACTGGGAAACAAACACTAGCTCGCCTTACAAGAAATACACTCTGCCTTTGAGAAAAGAGCACTCTTCTACTCTTCTGTGTTTCCTATGGGGTCCGAACAGTGAGCTTGCTCAGAACAAATGAACTGTGCTTCCTACACACACGGGCCATATCTAGTTCAACTCTACTTAGGAAACTGACAAGAACAGTAGCTCCTCTTCAGTCCAATACACTGTACTTGCTAGGACCACACGCGAGTGCTATTTGCACTGTGTATGGCAATAGGAGCACAATAGTGACTCTTCTTACCAGAAAACAACTCTTGCTCGTAGAAACAGAAACTGCATGGGATTCAACTCCATTTAGGACTGGGAAACAAATGCTAGCTTGCCTTAGGAGAAACACACTCTGCTTTTGAGAAAAGGGCACTCTTCTACTCTACTTTGTTTCCTATGGGCTCCGAACAGTGAGCTTGCTCCGAAAAAAAGAACTGTGCTTTCTACACACACTGGCCATATCTAGTTCAACTCTGCTTAGGAAACTTACAAGTACAGGAGCTCCTCTTCAGTCCAATACACTCTACTTGCTGGGAACAGACGCGAGTGCTATTTGCACTGTGTATGGCAATGGGAGCTCAATTGTGACTCTTCTTACCAGAAAACAACTCTTGATCATAGGATGAGAAACTGCATGGGATTCAACTCCATTTCTGACTGGGAAACAAACGCTTGTTCGCCTTACAAGAAATACACTCTGCTTTTGAGAATAGAGCACTCGTCAACTCTATTGTGTTTCCTATAGGGCCAGAACAGTGAGCTTGCTCAGAACAAAAGAACTGTAGTTCCTACACACACGGGACATAGCTAGTTCAACTCTGCTTAGGAAACTGACAAGAAGAGTAGATCCTCTTCAGTCCAATACATTGTACATGCTGGGAACAGACGCCAGAGCTATTTGCCCTGTGTATGACAATGGGATTGCAATAGTGACTCTTCTTACCAGAAAACAACTCTTGCTCATAGGACCAGAAACTGCATGTGATTCAACTCCATTTAGGAATGGGAAACAAATGCTAGCTCGCCTTACAAGAAACATTCTCTGCTTTTGAGAAAAGAGCACCTTTCTACCCTACTGTGTTACCTATGGGGTCCGAACTGTGAGCTTGCACAGAACAAAAGAACTGTGCTTCCTACACACACGGGCCATATCTAGTTCAATTCTGCAAGGAAACTGACAAGAAGAGGATCTCCTCTTCAGTCCAATACACTGTACTTGCTGGGAACAGACACGAATGCTATTTGCACTCTGTATGGCAATGGGAGCTCAATAGTGACTCTTCTTACCAGAAAACAAAACAACTCTTGATCGTAAGGACGATAAACTGCATGGGATTCAACTCCATTTAGGACTGGGAAACAAACGCTAGCTTGCCTTACAAAAAACACACTATGTTTTTGAGAAAAGAGCAATCTTCTACTCTACAGTGTTTCCTATGGGCTCCGAACAGTGTGCTTGCTCAGAACAAAAGAACTGTGCTTGCTAAGCACATGGGCCATATCTAGCTCAACTCTGCTTATGACACTGACAAGAACAGTAGCTCCTCTTCAGTCCAATACACTGTACTAGCTGGGAACAGACGCGAGTGCTATTTGCACTGTGTATGGCAATGGGAGCACAATAGTGACTCTTCTTACCAGAAAACAACTCTTGCTCATAGGACCAGAAACTGCATAGGATTCAACTCCATTTAGGACTCAGAAACAAATGCTAGCTCGCCTTACAAGAAACACACTCTGCTTTTGAGAAAAGAGCACTCTTCTACTCAACTGTGTTTCCTATAGGGCCAGAACAGTGAGCTTGCTCAGAACAAAAGAACTATGCCTCCTACACACACGGGCCATATCTAGTTCAACTCTGCTTATGAAACTGACAAGATTAGTAGCTCCTCTTCCGTCCAATACTCTGTACATGCTGGGAACAGACACCAGTGCTATTTGCCCTGTGTATGACAATGGGAGCGCAATAGTGACTCTTCTTACCAGAAAACAACTCTTTCTCGTAGGACCAGAAACTGTATGTGATTCAACTTCATTTAGGACTGGTAAACAAACGCTATCTTGTCTTACAAGAAACACACTCTGATTTTGAGAAAAGAGCACCCTTCTACTCTACTGTGTTTCCTATTGTGTCGGAGCAGTGAGCTTGCTCAGAACAAAAGAACTGTGCTTCCTACACACGGGCCATATCTAGTTCAACTCTGCTTATGAAACTGACAAGATCTGTAGCTCCTCTTCAATCCAATGCACTGTACTTGCTGGGAACAGACGCGAGTGCTATTTGCACTGTGTATGGCAATGGGAGCACAATAGTGACTCTTCTTACCAGAAAACAACTCTTGCTCATAGGACCAGAAACAACATGGGATTCAACTCCATTTAGGACTTGGAAGCAAATGCTCGCTCGCCTTACAAAAAACAAACTCTGCTTTTGAGAAAAGAGCACTCTTCTACTCTACTGTTTTTCCTAAGGGGTCCAAACAGTGAGCTTGCTCAGAACAAAAGAACTGCGCTTCCTACACACAGGGAACATATCTAGTTCAACTCTGGTTAGGAAACTGACAAGAACAGTAGCTCCTCTTCAGTCCAATACACTGTACTTGCTTGGAACAGAAGCAAGTGCTATTCGCACTGTGTATGGCAATGGGAGCACAATAGTGACTCTTCTTACCAGAAAACAAGTCTTGCTCATAGGATCAGAAACTGCATGGGATTCAACTCCATTTAGGAGTCAGAAACAAATGCTAGCTCGCCTTACAAGAAACACACTCTGCTTTTGAGAAAAGAGCACTCTTCTACTCTACTGTGTTTCCTATAGGGCGAGAACAGTGAGCTTGCTCAGAACGAAAGAACTGTGCCTCCTACACACAAGGGCCATATCTAGTTCAACTCTGCTTAGGAAACTGACAAGAACAGTAGATCCTCTCCAGTCCAATACACTGTACATGCTGGGAACAGACGCCAGTGCTATTTGCCCTGTGTATGACAATGGGAGCGCAATAGTGACTCTACTAACCAGAAAACAACTCTTGCTCGTAGGACCAGAAAATGCATGGGATTCAACTCCATTTAGGACTGTGAAACAAATGCTAGCTCGCCTTAGGAGAAACACACTCTGCTTTTGAGAAAAGGGCACTCTTCTACTCTACTGTGTTTCCTATAGGGCCAGAACAGTGAGCTTGCTCAGAACAAAAGAACTATGCCTCCTACACACACGGGCCATATCTAGTTCAACTCTGCTTATGAAACTGACAAGAATAGTAGCTCCTCTTCCGTCCAATACTCTGTACATGCTGGGAACAGACACCAGTGCTATTTGCCCTGTGTATGACAATGGGAGCGCAATAGTGACTCTTCTTACCAGAAAACAACTCTTTCTCGTAGGACCAGAAACTGTATGTGATTCAACTTCATTTAGGACTGGTAAACAAACGCTATCTCGTCTTACAAGAAACACACTCTGATTTTGAGAAAAGAGCACCCTTCTACTCTACTGTGTTTCCTATTGTGTCCGAGCAGTGAGCTTGCTCAGAACAAAAGAACTGTGCTTCCTACACACACGGGCCATATCTAGTTCAACTCTGCTTATGAAACTGACAAGATCTGTAGCTCCTCTTCAATCCAATGCACTGTACTTGCTGGGAACAGACGCGAGTGCTATTTGCACTGTGTATGGCAATGGGAGCACAATAGTGACTCTTCTTACCAGAAAACAACTCTTGCTCATAGGACCAGAAACAACATGGGATTCAACTCCATTTAGGACTTGGAAGCAAATGCTCGCTCGCCTTACAAAAAACAAACTCTGCTTTTGAGAAAAGAGCACTCTTCTACTCTACTGTTTTTCCTAAGGGGTCCAAACAGTGAGCTTGCTCAGAACAAAAGAACTGCGCTTCCTATACACAGGGAACATATCTAGTTCAACTCTGGTTAGGAAACTGACAAGAACAGTAGCTCCTCTTCAGTCCAATACACTGTACTTGCTTGGAACAGAAGCAAGTGCTATTCGCACTGTGTATGGCAATGGGAGCATAATAGTGACTCTTCTTACCAGAAAACAAGTCTTGCTCATAGGATCAGAAACTGCATGGGATTCAACTCCATTTAGGAGTCAGAAACAAATGCTAGCTCGCCTTACAAGAAACACACTCTGCTTTTGAGAAAAGAGCACTCTTCTACTCTACTGTGTTTCCTATAGTGCGAGAACAGTGAGCTTGCTCAGAACGAAAGAACTGTGCCTCCTACACACAAGGGCCATATCTAGTTCAACTCTGCTTAGGAAACTGACAAGAACAGTAGATCCTCTCCAGTCCAATACACTGTACATGCTGGGAACAGACGCCAGTGCTATTTGCCCTGTGTATGACAATGGGAGCGCAATAGTGACTCTACTAACCAGAAAACAACTCTTGCTCGTAGGACCAGAAAATGCATGGGATTCAACTCCATTTAGGACTGTGAAACAAATGCTAGCTCGCCTTAGGAGAAACACACTCTGCTTTTGAGAAAAGGGCACTCTTCTACTCTACTGTGTTTCCTATGGGCTCCGAACAGTGAGCTTGCTCAGAACAAAAGAACTGTGCTTCCTACACACACTGGCCATATCTAGTTCAACTCTGCTTAGGAAACTGACAAGAACAGTATCTCCTCTTCAGTCCAATACACTGTAATTGCTGGGAACAGATGCAAGTGCTATTTGCACTGTGTATGGAAATGGGAGCGCGATAGTGACTCTTTTTTACCAGAAAACAACTCTTGCTCGTAGGATCAGAAACTGCATGTGATTCAACTCCATTTAGGACTGGGAAACAAATGATGGCTCGCTTTAAAAAAAACACACTCTGCTTTTGAGAAAAGAGCACTCTTCTACTCTACTGTTTTTCCGAAGGGGTCCAAACAGTGAGCTTGCTCAGTACAAAAGAACTGCGCTTCCTACACACACGGAACATATCTAGTTCAACTCTGGTTAGGAAACTGACAAGAAAAGTAGATCCTCTTCAGTGCAATACACTGTACGTGCTGGGAGCAGACGCCAGTGCTTTTTGCCCTGTGTATGACAATGGGAGCGCAATAGTGACTCTTCTTACCAGAAAACAACTCCTGCTCATAGGACCAAAAACTGCATGTGATTCAACTCCATTTAAAACTAGAAAACAAATGCTAGGTTGCCTTACAAGAAACACACTCTGCCTTTGAGAAAAGAGCACTCTTCTACTCTACTGTGTTTCCTATGGGGTCCGAACAGTGAGCTTGCTCAGAACAAAAGAACTGTGCCTCCTGCACACACGGGCCATATCTAGTTCAACTCTTCTTAGGAAACTGACAAGAACAGTAGCTCCTCTTCAGTCCAATACACTGTACTTGCTGGGCACAGACACGAGTGCTATTTCCACTGTGTATGGCAATGGGAGCGCAATAGTGACTATCCTGACCAGAAAACAACTCTTGCTCGTAGGACCAAAAACTGAGTGTGATTCCACTCCATTCAGGACTGGTAAATAAACGCTAGCTCGCCTTACAAGAAACACACTCTGCTTTTGAAAAAAGAGCACTCTTCTACTCTGCTGTGTTTCCTAAGTGGTCCGAACCGTGTGCTTGCTCAGAACAAATGAACTGTGCTTCCTACACACACGGGCCATATCTAGTTCAACTCTGCTTAGGAAACTGACAAGAACAGTAGATACTCTTCAGTCCAATTCACTGTACATGCTGGGAACAGACGCCAGTGCTATTGCCCTGTGTGTGAAAATGGGAGTGCTATAGTGACTCATCTTACCAGAAAACTATTCTTGCTCATAGGTCCAGAAACTGCATGGGATTCAACTCCATTTAGGACTGAGAAACAAACAATATTTAGGTCTGGGATTCAAACGCTAGCTCGCCTTACAAGAAACACACACTGCTTTTGAGAAAAGAGCACTCTTCTACTCTACTGTGTTTCCTATGGTGTCCGAACCGTGAGCTTGCTCAGAACAAAACAACTGTGCTTGCTACACACACAGGCCATATCTAGTTCAATTCTGCTTAGGAAACTGACAAGAACAGTAGATCCTCTTCAGTCCAATACACTGTACATGCTGGGAACAGATGCCAGTGCTATTTGCCCTGTGTTGACAAATGGAGCGCAATAGTGACTCTTCTTACCAGTAAACAACTCTTTCATGTAGGACCAGAAACTTCATGTGACTCAACTACATTTAGGACTGGGAAAGAAAGGCTAGCTCGCCTTACAAGAAACAAACTCTGTTTTTGAGAAAAGAGCACTCTTCTACTCTACTGTGTTTATTATAGGGCCAGAACAGTGAGCTTGCTCAGAAAAAAAGAACTGTGCTTCCTACACACACGGGCCATATCTAGTTCAACTCTTCTTAGGAAACTGACAAGAACAGTAGCTCCTCTTTAGTCCAATACACTGTACATGCTGGGAACAGACTTCAGTGCTATTTGCCCAGTGTATGACAAAGGGAGCACAATAGTGACTCTTCTTACCAGAAAACAACTCTTGATTGTAGGACCAAAAACTGCATGTGATTCAACTCCATTTAGGAATGGGAAACAAACGCTAGCTCGCATTACAAGAAACATTCTGCTTTTGAGAAAAGAGCACTCTTCTACTCTACTGTGTTTCCTATGGTGTCCCAACCGTGAGCTTGCTCGGAAAAAAAGAACTTTGCTTGCTACACACACGGGCCATATCTAGCTCAATTCTGCTTAGGAAACTGACAAGAACAGTAGATCCTCTTCAATCCAATACACTGTACATGCTGGGAACAGACGACAGGGCTATTTGCCCTGTGTATGACAATGGGAGCGCAATAGTGACTCTTCTTACCAGAAAACAACTCTTTCTCATAGGACTGAAACTTCATGTGACTCAACTCCATTTAGGACTGGGAAACAAATGCTAGCTCGCCTTAAAAGATACACACTCTGTTTTTGAGAAAAGAGTACTCTTCTACTCTACTGTGTTTATTATAGGGCCAGAACAGTGAGCTTGCTCAGAAAAAAAGAACTGTGCTTCCTACACACACGGGCCATATCTAGTTCAACTCTGCTTAGGAAACTGACAAGAATAGTAGCTCCTCTTCCTTCTAATACACTGTACATGCTGGGAACAGATGCCAGTGCTATTTGCCCTGTGTCAACAAAGGGAGAGCAATAGTGACTCATCTTACCAGAAAACACTCTTGCTCGTTGGACCAGAAACTGGATGTGATTCAACTCCATTTAGGACTGGGGAACAAATGCTAGCTCGCCTTACAAGAAACACACTCTGCTTTTGAGAAAAGAGCACTCTTCTACTCTACTGTGTTTCCTAAGGGGTCCGAACAGTGTGCTTGCTCAGATTAAAAGAACTGTGCTTCCTACACACACGGGCCATATCTAGTTCAATTTCTGCTTAAGAAACTGACAAGAACAGTAGCTCCTCTTCAGTCCAATACACTGTACTTGCTGGGAACAGACACGAGTGCTATTTGCACTGTGTATGGCAATGGGAGCGCAATAGTGACTCTTCTTACCATTAAACAACTATTGCTCCTAGGACCAAAAACTGCATGGGATTCCACTCCATTTAGGACTGGGAAACAAATGCTAGCTCGCCTTACAAGAAACACACTCTGCTTTTGAGAAAAGAGCACTCTTCTACTCTACTGTGTTTCCTATGGTGTCTGAACCGTGAGCTTGCTCAGAACAAAAGAACTGTGCATCCTACCAAAACGGGACATATCTAGTTCAACTCTGCTTAGGAAACTGACAAAAACAGTAGCTCCTCTTCAGTATAATACACTGTACTTGCTCGGAACAGACGCGAGTGCTATTTGCACTGTGTATGGCAATGGGAGCGCAATACTGACTCTTCTTAGCAGAAAACAACTCTTGCTCGTAGGACCAAAAACTGCATGTGATTCAACTCCATTTAAAACTGGAAAACAAATGCTAGGTTGCCTTACAAGAAACACACTCTGCTTTTGAGAAAAGAGCACCCTTCCACTCTACAGTGTTTCGTATGGGGTCCGAACAGTGAGCTTGCTCAGAACAAAACAACTGTGATTCCTACACACAGGGGCCATATTTAGTTCAACTCTGCTTAGGAAACTGACAAGAACAGTATCTCCTCTTTAGTCCAATACACTGTACTTGCTGGGAACAGACGTGAGTGCTATTAGCACTGTGTATGGCAATGGGAGCACAATAGTGACTCTTCTTACCAGAAAACAACTCTTGCTCTTAGGACCAAAAACTGCGTGTGATTCCACTCCATTTAGGACTGGGAAATAAATGCTAGCTTGGCTTACAAGAAACATACTCTGCTTTTGAGAAAAGAGCACTCTTCTACTCTACTGTGTTTCCTATGGGGTCCGAACAGTGAGCTTGCTCAGTTCAAAGAACTGTGCTTCCTACACACACGGGCCATTATCTAGTTCAACTCTGCTTAGGAAACTGACAAGAACAGTAGCTCCTTTTCAGTCCAATTAACTGTACTTGCTGAGAACAGACACGAGTGCTATTTGCACTGTGTATGGCAATGGGAGCACAATAGTGATTCTTCTTACCAGAAAACAACTCTTTCTCGTAGGACCAGAAACTGCATGGGATTCAACTCCATTTCTGACCGGGAAACAAACACTAGATCGCCTTACAAGAAACACACTCTGCTTTTGAGAAAAGAGCACTCTTCTACTCTACTGTGTTTAGTAAGGGGTCCGATGTGTGAGCTTGCTCAGAACAAAAGAACTGTGCTTCCCACACACACAGGCCATATCTAGTTCAACTCTGCTTAGGAAACTGACAAAAACAGTAGCTCCTCTACAGTCCAATACACTGTACTTGCTGGGAACAGATGCCAGTGCTACTTGCACTGTGTATGGCAATGGGATAGCAATAGTGACTTTCCTTACCAGAAAACAACTCTTACTCCTAAAACCAAAAACTGCAAGTGATTCAACTCCATTTAGAATGGGAAAATAAACGCTACCTCATCTTACAAGAAACACACTCTGCTTTTGAGAAAAGAGCACTCTTCTACTATACTGTGTTTCCTATGGGGTCCGAACAGTGAGTTTGCTCAGAACAAAAGAACTGTGCTTCCTACACACACAGAACATAACCAGTTCAACTCTACTTAGGAAACTGACAAGAACAGTAGCTCCTCTTCAGTCCAATACACTGTACTTGCAGGGAACATAAGCGAGTGCTATTTTCACTGTGTATGGCAATGGGAGCGCAATAGTGACTCTTCTTACTAGTAAACAAATCTTGATCGTAGGACGAGAAACTGCATGTGATTCAACTCCATTTAAAACTAGAAAACAAATGCTAGGTTGCCTTACAAGAAACACACTCTGCTTTTGAGAAAAGAGCACTCTTCTACTATACTGTGTTTCCTATGGGGTCCGAACAGTGAGCTTGCTCAGAACAAAAGAACTGCGCTTCCTAAACACACGGAACATAACCAGTTCAACTCTACTTAGGAAACTGACAAGAACAGTAGCTCCTCTTCAGTCCAATACACTGTACTTGCTGGGAACATAAGGGAGTGCTATTTGCACTGTGTACGGCAATGGGAGCACAATCGTGACTCTTCTTACAAGAAAACAACTCTTTCTAGTAGGACCAGAAACAGCATGTGATTCAACTCCATTTAGGACTGGGAAACTAACACTAGCTCGCCTTACAAGAAACACACTCTGCTTTTCAGAAAAGAGCACTCTTCTACTCTACTGTGCTTCCTATAGGGCCAGAACAGTGAGCTTGCTCAGAACACAAGAACTGTGCTTCCTACACACAGGGGCCCTATCTAGTTCATCTCTGCTTAGGAAACTGACAAGAACAGTAGCTCTATTTGGTCCAATACACTATACATGCTGGGAACAAATGCCAGTGCTATTTGCCCTGTGTTGACAAAGGGAGCACAATACTGACTCATCTTACCAGAAAACAACTCTTTCTCGTAGGACCAGAAACTGCATGTGATTCAACTCCATTATTACTGGGAAACAAATGCTAGCTCGCCTTACAAGAAACACACTCTGCTTTTGAGAAAAGAGCCCCCTTCCACTCTACTGTGTTTCGTATTGTGTCCGAACAGTGAGCTTGCTCAGAACAAAAGAACTGTGCTTCCTACACATACGGGCCATATCTAGTTCAACTCTCCTTAGGAAACTCACAAGAACAGTAGATCCTCTTCATTCCAATACACTGTACATTCTTGGAACAGACGTCAGTGCTATTTGCCCTGTGTATGAAAATGGGAGCGCAATAGTGACTCTTCTTACCAGAAAACAACTCTTGCTCATAGGACCAGAAACTGCATGGGATTCAACTCCATTTAGGACTGGGAAACAAATGCTAGCTCGACTTACAAGAAACACACTCTGCTTTTGAGAAAAGAGCACTCTTCTACTCTACTGTATTTCCTATGTGGTCCGAACAGTAAGCTTGCTCAGAACAAGAGAACTGTGCTTCCTGCACACACTCGTCATATCTAGTTCAACTCTGCTTATGAAATTGACAAGAACAGTAGCTCCTCTTCAGTCCAATACACT
Organism: Peromyscus eremicus; assembly: GCF_949786415.1. NCBI lineage: Eukaryota > Metazoa > Chordata > Mammalia > Rodentia > Cricetidae > Peromyscus > Peromyscus eremicus. The sequence continues at coordinate 21,597 of NW_026737598.1, read as the reverse complement.
GTACTTGCTGGGAACAGACACGAGTGCTATTTCCACTGTGTATGGCAATGGGAGCGCAATAGTGACTATCCTTACCAGAAAACAACTCTTGCTCGTAGGACCAAAAACTGCATGTGATTCCACTCCATTTAGGACTGGGAAATAAACGCTAGCTTGCCTTACAAGAAACACACTCTGCTTTTGCGAAAAGATCACTCTTCTTCTCTATTGTGTTTCCTGTACGGCCAGAACAGTGAGCTTGCTCAGAACAAAATAACTGTGCTTCCTACACCCAAGGCCATATCTAGTTCAATTCTGCTTAGGAAACTGACAAGAACAGTAGCTCCTCTTCAGTCCAATGCACTTTACTTGCTGGGAACAGACGCGAGTGCTCTTTGCACTGTTATGGCAATGGGAGCAAAATAGTGACTCTTCTTACCAGAAAACAACTCTTGCTCGTAGTACCAGAAACTGAAAGGGATTCAACTCCATTTCTGACTGGGAAACAAACACTAGCTCGCCTTACAAGAAACACACTCTGCTTTTGAGAAAAGAGCACCCTTCCACTCTACAGTGTTTCGTATGGGGTCCGAACAGTGAGCTTGCTCAGAACAAAAGAACTGTGCTTCTTACACACAGGGGCCATATCTAGTTCAACTCTGCTTAGGAAACTGACAAGAACAGTAGCTCGTCTTCAGTCCAATACACTGTACATGCTGGGAACAGATGCCACTGCTATTTGCCCTGTGTTGACAAATGGAGCACCATAGGGACTCATCATACCAGAAAACAACTCTTTCTCTTAGGATCAGAAACTGCATGTGATTCAACTCCATTTAAGACTGGGAAACAAATGCTAGCTCGCCTTACAAGAAACACACTCTGCTTTTGAGAAAAGGGCACTCTTCTACTCTACTGTTTTTCCTAAGTGGACCGAACCGTGAGCTTGCTGAGAACAAAAGAACTGTGCTTCCTAAACACATGGACCATATCTACTTCAACTCTCCTTAGGAAACTGACAAGAAAAGTAGATCCTCTCAGTCCAATACACTGTACATGCTTGGAACAGACGCCTGTGCTATTGCCCTGTTTGTGAAAATGAGAGCGCTATAGTGAATCTTCTTACCAGAAAACAACTCTTGCTCGTAGAACCAGAAACTGCATGGGATTCAACTCCATTTAGGCCTGGGAAACAAACGCTAGCTCGCCTTACAAGAAACCCACTCTGCTTTTGAGAAAAGAGCACTCTTCTACTCCACTATGTTTCCTATAGGGCCAGAAGAGTGAGTTGCTCAGAACAAAAGAACTTTGCTTCCTACACACACGGGCCATATCTAGTTCAACTCTGCTTAGGAAACTGACAAGAACAGTAGATCCTCTTCATTCCAATACCCTGCACTTGCTGGGAACAGACGCCAGTGCTATTTGCCCTGTGTATGAAAATGGGAGCGCAATAGTGACTCTTCTTACCAGAAAACAACTCTTGCTTGTAGGACCAGAAACTGCATGGGATTCAACTCCATTTAGGACTGGGAAACAAACTCAGTTTAGGACTGGGAAACAAATGCTAGCTCGCCTTACAAAAAACACACTCTGCTTTTGAGAAAAGAGCACTCTTCTACTCTTCAGTGTGTCCTATGGTGTCCGAACAGTGAGCTTGCTCAGAACAAAAGAACAGTGCTTCCTACACACACGGGCCATATCTAGTTCAATTCTGCTTAGGAAACTGACCAGAACAGTAGATCCTCTTCAGTCCAATACACTGTACATGCTGGGAACAGACGCCAGTGCTATTTGTCCTGTGTTTGAAAATGGGAGCGCTATAGTGCCTCTCCTTACCAGAAAATAACTCTTGCTCGAAGGAACAGAAACTGCATGGGATTCAACTCCATTTAGGACTGGGAAACAAACTCCATTTAGGACTGGGAAACAAACGCTAGCTCGCCTTACAAGAAACACACTATGCTGTTGAGAAAAGAGCACTCTTCTACTCTACTGTGTTTCCTAGAGGGCCAGAACAGTGAGATTGCTCAGAACAAAATAACTGTGCTTCCTACACAAACGGCCATATCTACTTCAATTCTGCTTAGGAAACTGACAAGAACAGTAGCTCCTCTTCATTCCAATACACTTTACTTGCTGTTAACAGACGCGAGTGCTATTTGCACTGTGTATGGCAATGGTAGCGCAATAGTGACTCTTCTTACCAGAAAACAACTCTTGCTCGTAGGACCAGAAACTGAATTGGATTCAACTCCATTTCTGACTGGGAAACAAACACTAGCTCGCCTTACAAGAAACACACTCTGCTTTTGATAAAAGAGCACCCTTCCACTCTACAGTGTTTCCTATGGGGTCCGAACAGTGATCTTGCTCAGAACAAAAGAACTGTGCTTCCTACACACACGGGCCATATCTAGTTCAACTCTGCTTAGGAAACTGACAAGAACAGTAGCTCCTCTTCAGTCCAATACACTGTACTTGCTGGGAACAGATTCGAGTGCTATTAGCACTCTGTATGGCAATGGGAATGCAATAGTTACTCTTCTTACCAGAAAACAACTCTTGCTCGTAGGACCAAAAACTGCATGTGATTCAACTCCATTTCTGACTGGGAAACAAACGCTAGCTCACCTTAGAAGAAACACACTCTGCTTTTGAGAAAAGAGCACTCCTCTACTCTACTGTGTTTCCTATAGGGCCAGAACAGTGAGTTGCTCAGAACAAAAGAACTGTGCTTCCTACACACACGGGCCATATCTAGTTCAACTCTGATTAGGAAACTGACAAGAACAGTAGATCCTCTTCATTCCAATACACTGTACTTGCTGGGAACAAACGCCAGTGCTATTTACCCTGTGTATGACAATGGGAGTGCAATAGCGACTCTTCTTACCAGAAAACAACTCTTGCTCATAGGACCAAAAACTGCATGTGATTCAACTCCATTTAAAACTAGAAAACAAGTGCTAAGTTGCCTTACAAGAAACAAACTCTGCTTTTGAAAAAGAGCACTCTTCTACTCTACTGTGTTTCCTAAGGGGTCCGATGCGTGAGCTCGCTCAGAAAAAAAGAACTGTGCTTCCTACACACACGGGCCATATCTAGTTCAACTCTGGTTAGGAATCTGACAAGAACAGTAGCTCCCCTTCAGTCCAATACACTGTACTTACTGGGAACAGACGCCAGTGCTGTTTCCACTGTGTATGGCAATGGGGGCACAATAGCGACTTTCCTTACCAGAAAACAACTCTTACTACTAAAACCAAAAACTACATGTGATTCAACTCCATTTCGGACTGGGAAACAAACGCTAGCTCGCCTTACAAGAAACACACTCTGCTTTTGAGAAAAGAGCACTCTTCTACTCTACTGTGTTTCCTATGGTGTCCGAATCATGAGCTTGCTCAGAACAAAAGAAATGAGCTTCCTACACACACGGGCCATATCTAGTTCAACTCTGCTTAGGAAACTGACAAGAACAGTAGCTCCTCTTCAGTCCAATACACTGTACTTGCTGGGAACAGACGCCAGTGCTACTTGCACTGTGTATGGCAATAGTAGCACAATAGTGACTCTTCTTACCAGAAAACATCTCTTTCTCGTAGGACCAGAAACTGCATGGTATTCAATCCAATTAGGACTGGGAAACAAACGCTAGCTCGCCTTAGAAGAAACACACTCTGCTTTTGAGAAAAGAGCACTCTTCTACTCTACTGTGTTTCCTAAGGGGTCCGAACCGTGAGCTTGCTCAGAACAAAAGAACTGTGCTTCCTACACACAGGGGCCATATCTAGTTCAACTCTGCTTAGGAAACTGACAAGAACAGTAGCTCCTTTTGAGTCCAATACACTGTACTTGCTGGGAACAGACGCCAGTGCTACTTGCACTGTGCATGTCAATGGGAGCGCAATAGTGACTTTCCTTACCAGAAAACAACTCTTACTCCTAGGAACAAAAACTGCATGTGATTCAACTCCATTTAGAACGGGAAAATAAACGCTAGCTCGCCTTACAAGAAACACACTCTGCTATTGAGAAAAGAGCACTCTTCTACTCTACTGTGTTTCCTATGGGGTCCGAACAGTGAGCTTGCTCAGAACAAAAGAACTGTGCTTCCTACACACACGGGCCATATCTAGTTCAACTCTGCTTAGGAAACTGACAACAGCAAAAGGTCCTCTTCAGTCCAATACACTGTACAAGCTGGAAACAGACAACAGAGCTATTTGCCCTGTATATGACAATGGGAGCGCAATAGTGACTCTTCTTACCAGAAAACAACTCTTTTTCGTAGGACCAGAACCTGCATGGGATTCAACTGCATTTCTGACCGGGAAACAGTAGCTCGCCTTACAAGAAACACACTCTGCTTTTGAGAAAAGAGTACTCTTCTACTCTACTGTGTTTCCTAAGTGGTCCAAACCGTGAGCTTGCTCAGAACAAAAGAACTGTGCTTCCTACACACACGGGCCATATCTAGTTCAACTCTGCTTAGGAAACTGACAAGAACAGTAGCTTCTCTTCAGTCCAAGACACTGTACTTGCTGGGAACAGACGCCAGTGATTCTTGCACTGTGTATGTCAATGGGAGCACAATAGTGACTTTCCTTACCAGAAAACAACTCTTACTCCTAGGACCAAAACCTGCATGTGATTCAACTCCATTTAGAACGGGAAATAAACGCTAGCTCGCCTTACAAGAAACACACTCTGCTTTTGAGAAAAGAGCACTCTTCTACTCTACTGTGTTTCCTATGGGTTCCGAACAGTGAGCTTGCTCAGAACAAAAGAACTGTGTTTCCTACACTCACGGGCCATATCTAGTTCAACTCTGCTCAGGAAACTGACAAAAACAAAAGGTCCTCTTCAGTCCAATACACTGTACAAGCTGGGAACAGAGGCCAGTGCTATTTGCCCTGTATATGACAATGGGAGCGCAATAGTGACTCTTCTTACCAGAAAACAACTCTTTCTCGTAGGACCAGAAACTGAATGTGATTCAACTCCATTTAGGACTGGGAAACAAACACTATCTCACATTACAAGAAACACACTCTGCTTTTGAGAAAAGAGCACTCTTCTACTCTACTGTGTTTTCTATTGGGTTCGAACTGTGAGCTTGCTCAGAACAAAAGAACTGTGCTTCCTACACATACGGGCCATATCTAGTTCAACTCTGCTTAGGAAACTGACAGGAACAGTAGCTCCTCTTCAGTCCAATACACTGTACTTGCTGGGAACAGACGCGAGTGCTATTTGTACTATGTATGGCAATGGGAGCACAATAGTGACTCTTCTTACCAGAAAACAACTCTTGATCGTAGGACGAGAAACTGCATGGGATTCAACTCCATTTAGGACTGGGAAACAAACGCTAGCTTGCCTTACAAGAAACACACTCTGCCTTGAGAAAAGAGCGCTCTTCTATTCTACTGTGTTTCCTTTATGGCCAGAACAGTGAGCTTGTTCAGAACAAAAGAACTGTATTTCCTACACACACGGGACATAGCTAGTTCAACTCTGCTTAGGAAACTGACAAGAACAGAAGCTCCTCTTCAGTCCAATACACTGTACATGCTGGGAACAGACGCGAGTGCTATTTGCACTGTGTATGGCAATAGGACCACAATAGTGACTCTTCTTAACAGGAAAACAACTCTTGCTCATAGGACCAGAAATTGCATGGGATTCAATTCCATTTAGGGCTGGGAAATGAATGCTAGCTCGCCTTACAAGAAACACACTCTGCTTTTGAGAAAAGAGCACTCTTCTACTCTACTGTGTTTCCTATGGTGTCTGAAAAGTGAGCTTGCTCAGAACAAAAGAACTGTGCTTCCTACACACGGGCCTTATCTAGTTCAATTCTGCTTAGGAAACTGACAAGAACAGTAGATCCTCTTCAGTACAAAACACTGTACATGCTGGGAACAGACGCCAGTGCTATTTGCCCTGTGTATGACAAGGGGAGCACAATATTAACCTTACATACCAGAAAACAACTCTTGCTCATAGGACCAGAAACTGCATGGGATTCAACTCCATTTAGGACTGGAAAACAAATGCTAGCTCGCCTTACAAAAAACACACTCTGCTTTTGAGAAAAGAGCACTCTTCTACTCTACTGTGTTTCCAATAGTGCCAGAACAGTGAGCTTGCTCATATCAAAAGAACTATGCTTCCTGCACACACGGGCCATATCTAGTTCAACTCATCTTAGGAAACTGACAAGAACAGTAGCTCTTCTTCTGTCCAATACACTGTACTTGCTGGGAACAGACGCGAGTGCTACTTGCACTGTGTATGGCAATGGGAGCATAATAGTGACTCTTCTTACCAGAAAACAACTCTTTCTCGTAGGACCAGAAACTGCATGCGATTCAACTCCATTTCTGACCGGAAAACAAACAGTAGCTCGCCTTACAAGAAACACACTCTGCTTTTGAGAAAGGAGCACTCCTCTACTCTACTGTGTTTCCTAAGGGGTCTGAACCGTGAGCTTGCTCAGAACAAAAGAACTGTGCTTCCTACACACACGGGCCATATCTAGTTCATCTCTGCTTAGGAAACTGACAAGAACAGTAGCTCCTCTTCAGTCCAATACACTGTACAAGCTGGAAACAGACGACAGAGCTATTTGCCCTGTATATGACAATGGGAGCGCAATAGTGACTCTTCTTACCAGAAAACAACTCTTTCTCGTAGGACCAGAAACTGCATGGGATTCAACTCCATTTCTGACCGGGAAACAAACAGTAGCTCGCCTTACAAGAAACACACTCTGCTTTTGAGAAAAGAGCACTCTTCTACACTACTGTGTTTCCTAAGGGGTCCGAACCGTGAGCTTGCTCAGAACAAAAGAACTGTGCTTCCTACACACACGGGCCATATCTAGTTCAACTCTCTTTAGGAAAATGACAAGAACAGTAGATCCTCTTCAGTCCAATACACTGTACTTGCTGGGAACAGACGCCAGTGCTACTTGCACTGTGTATGTCAATGGGAGCGCAATAGTGACTTTCCTCACCAGAAAACAACTCTTACTCCTAGGACCAAAAACTGTATGTGATTCAACTCCATTTAAACGGGAAAATAAACGCTAGCTCACCTTAAAAGAAACACACTCTGCTTTTGAGAAAAGAGCACTCTTCTACTCTACTGTGTTTCCTATGGGTTCCGAACAGTGAGCTTGCTCAGAACAAAAGAACTGTGCTTCCTACACACACGGGCGATATCTAGTTCAACTCTGCTCAGGAAACTGACAAAAACAAAAGGTCCTCTTCAGTCCAATACACTGTACAAGCTGGGAACAGAGGACAGTGCTATTTGCCCTGAATATGACAATGGGAGCGCAATAGTGACTCTTCTTACCAGAAAACAACTCTTTCTCGTAGGACCAGAAACTTCATGTGATTCAACTCCATTTAGGACTGGGAAACAAACGCTAGCTCGCCTTACAAGAAACACACTCTGCTTTTGAGAAAAGAGCACTCTTCTACTCTACTGTGTTTCCTATTGGGTTCGAACAGTGAGCTTGCTCAGAACAAAAGAACTGTGCTTCCTACACATACGGTCCATATCTAGTTCAACTCTGCTCAGGAATCTGACAAGAACAGTAGCTCCTCTTGAGTCCAATACACTGTACTTGCTGGGAACAGACGCGAGTGCTATTTGTACTATGTATGGCAATGGGAGCACAATAGTGACTCTTCTTACCAGAAAACAACTCTTTCTCATAGGACCAGAAACAGCATGGGATTCAAATCCATTTAGGACTGGGAAACAAACTAGAGCTCACCTTACAAGAAACACACTCTTCTTTAGATAAAAGAGCACTCTTCTACTCTACTGTGTTTCCTATAGGGCCAGAACAGTGAGCTTGCTCAGAACAAAAGAACTGTGCTTCCTACACACAAGGTGCATATCTAGTTCAACTCTCCTTGTGAAACTGACAAGAATAGTAGCTCCTCTTCCGTCCAATACACTGTACATGCTGGGAACAGATGCCAGTGCTATTTGCCCTGTGTTGACAAAAGGAGCACAATAGTTACTCATCTTACCAGAAAACAACTCTTTCTCGTAGGACCAGAAACTGCAAGTGATTCAATTCCATTTAGGACTCAGAAACAAATGCTAGCTCGCCTTACAAGAAACACCCTCTGCTTTTGAGAAAAGAGCACTCTTCTACTCTACTGTGTTTCCTATGGTGTCCAAACAGTGAGCTTGGTCAGAACAAAGGAACTGTGCTTCCTACACACACGGGCCATATCTAGTTCAACTCTGCTTAGGAAACTGACAAGAACAGTAGCTCCTCTTCAGTCCATACACTGTACTTGCTGGGAACAGAAGCGAGGGCTATTTGCACTGTGTATGGCAATGGGAGCTCAATAGTGACTCTACTTACCAGAAAACAACTCTTGCTCGTAGGACCAGAAACTGCATGGGATTCAACTCCATTTAGGCCTGGAAAACAAACGCTAGCTCGCCTTACAAGAAACACACTCTGTTTTTGAGAAAAGAGCACTCTTCTACTCTACTGTGTTTCCTATGTTGTCTGAACAGTGTGCTTGGTCAGAACAAAAGAACCGTGCTTACTACACACAGGTGCCATATGTAGTTCAATTCTGCTTAAGAAACTCACAAGAACAGTAGATCTTCTTCAGTCCAACACTGTACATGCTGGGAACAGAGGACAGTGCTATTTGCCCTGTGTATGACAAAGGGAGCACAATAGTGACTCTTCTTAACAGGAAAACAACTCTTGCTCGTAGGACCAGAAACTGCTTGTGACTCAACTCCACTTAGGACTAGGAAACAAACGCTAGCTCGCCTTAAAAGAAAAACACTCTGCTTTTGAGAAAATAGCACTCTTCTACTCTACTGTGTTTCCTATGATGTCCGAAAAGTGAGCCTCCTCAGAACAAAAGAACTGTGCTTCCTACACACACGGGCCATATCTATTTCAATTCTGCTTAGGAAACTGACCACAACAGTAGATCCTCTTCAGTCCAATACACTGTACATGCTGGGAACAGACGCCAGTGCTATTTATCCTGTGTATGACAATGGGAGCGCAATAGTAACCCTACTTACCAGAAAATAACTCTTGCTCGTAGGACTAGAAACTGCATGGGATTCAACTCCATTTAGGACTGGGAAACAAATGCTAGCTCGCCTTACAAGAAACACACTCTGCTTTTGAGAAAAGAGCACTCCTCTACTCTACTGTGTTTCCTATGGTGTCTGAACCGTGAGCTTGCTCAGAACAAAAGAACTGTGCCTCCTACACACACGGGCCATATCTAGTTTAACTCTGCTTATTAAACTGACAATCACAGTAGTTCCTCTTCCGTCCAATACACTGTACTTGATGGGAACAGACGCCAGTGCTACTTGCACTGTGTATGTCTATGGGAGCACAATAGTGAATTTCCTTACCAGAAAACAACTCTTACTCCTAGGACCAAAAACTGCATGTGATTCAACTCCATTTAGAACGGGAAAATAAACGCTAGCTCACCTTACAAGAAACACACTCTGCTTTTGAGAAAAGAGCACTCTTCTACTCTACTGTGTTTCCCATGGTTTCCGAACAGTGAGCTTGCTCACAACAAAGAACTGGGCTTCCTACACACATGGGCCATATCTAGTTCAACTCTGCTCAGGAAACTGACAAAAACACAAGGTCCTCTTCAGTCCAATACACTGTACAAGCTGGGAAAAGAGGCCAGTGCTATTTGCCCTGTATATGACAATGGGAGCGCAATAGTGACTCTTCTTACCAGAAAACAACTCTTTCTCGTAGGACAAGAAACTGCATGTGATTCAACTCCATTTAGGACTGGGAAACAAATGCTAGCTCGCCTTACAAGAAACACACTCTGCTTTTGAGAAAAGAGCACTATTCTACTCTACTTTGTTTCCTATTGGATTTGAACATTGAGCTTGCTCAGAACAAAAGAACTGTGCTTCCTACACATACGGTCCATATTTAGTTCAACTCTCCTTAGGAAACTGACAAGAACAGTAGCTCCTCTTGAGTCCAATACACTGTGATTGCTGGGAACAGACGCGAGTGCTATTTGTACTATTTAAGTCAGTGGGAGCACAATAGTCTCTCTTCTTACCAGAAAACAACTCTTTCTCATAGGACCAGAAACTGCATGGGATTCAAATCCATTAAGACTGGGAAACAAACTCTAGCTCGCCTTACAAGAAACACACTCTGCTTTTGAGAAAAGAGCACTCTTCTACTCTACTGTGTTTCCTATAGGGCCAGAACAGTGAGCTGGCTCAGAACAAAAGAACTGTGCTTCCTACACACCGGGGCCATATCTAGTTCAACTCTGCTTAGGAAACTGACAAGAACAGTAGATCCTCTTCAGTCCAATACGCTGTACATGCTGGGAACAGACGTGAGTGCTATTTGCCCTGTGTATGACAATGGGAGCACAATAGTGACCCTTCTTCACATAAAACAACTCTTGCTCATAGGACCAGAATCTGCATGTGATTCAACTCCATTTAGGACTGGGAAACAAACGCTAGCTCATCTTACAAGAAACACACTCTGTTTTTGAGAAAAGAGCACTCTTCTACTCTACTGTGTTTCCTAAGGGGTCCGAACCGTGAGCTTGCTCAGAACAAAAGAACTGTGCTTCCTACACACACAAGCCATATCTAGTTCAACTCTGCTTAGGAAACTGACAAGATGAGTAGCTCCTCTTCAGTCCAATACACTGTACTTGCTGGGAACAGACGCCAGTGCTACTTGCACTGTGTATGAAAATGGGAGCACAATAGTGACTCTTCTTACCAGAAAACAACTCTTGCTCGTAGGACCAGAAACTGCATGGGATTCAACTCCATTTAGAACTAGGAAATGAACGCTAGCTCGCCTTACAAGAAACACACTCTGCTTTTGAGAAAAGAGCACTCTTCTACTCTACTGTGTTTCCCATAGGGCCAGAAGAGTGAGCTTGCTCAGAACACAAGAACTGTGCTTCCTACACACAGGGGCCCTATCTAGTTCAACTCTGCTGAGGAAACTGTCAAGAACAGTAGCTCCTCTTCCTTCCAATACACTGTACATGCTGGGAATAAATGCCAGTGCTATGTGCCCTGTGTTGACAAAGGGAGCGCAATAGTGACTCATCTTACCAGAAAACAACTCTTTCTCATAGGACCAGAAACTGCATGTGATTCAACTCCATTTAGGACTGGGAAATAAATGCAAGCTCACCTTACAAGAAACACACTCTGCTTTTGAGAAAAGAGCACTCTTCTACTCTACTGTATTTCCTATGGGGTCCGAACCGTGAGCTTGCTCAGAACAAAAGAACTGTGCTTCCTACACACACGGGCCTTATCTAGTTCAACTCTGCTTAGGAAACTGACAAGAACAGTAGATCCTCTTCAGTCCAATAACTGTACATGCTGGGAGCAGACGTCTGTACTATTTGCCCTGTGTATGAAAATGGGATCACAATAGTGACTCTTCTTACCAGAAAACAACTCTTGCTCATAGGACCAGAAACTGCATGGGATTCAAATCCATTTAGGACTTGGAAACAAAAGCTAGCTCGTCTTACAAGAACCACACTCTGCTTTTGAAAAAAAAGCACTCTTCTACTCTACTGTGTTTCCTATAGGGCTAGAACGGTGAGCTTGCTCAGAACAAAAGAACTGTGCTTCCTACACACGGGCCATATCTAGTTCAACTCTGCTTATGAAAATGACAAGAACAGGAGATCCTCTTCAGTCCAATACACTGTACATGCTGGGAACAGAAGGGAGTGCTATTTGCCCTGTGTATGACAATGGGAGCACAATAGTGACTCTTCTTACCATATATCAACTCTTGCTCGTAGGACCAGAATCTGCATGTGATTCAACTCCATTTAGGACTGGGAAACAAACGCTAGCTCGCCTTACAAGAAACACACTCTGCTTTTGAGAAAAGAGCACTCTTCTACTCTACTGTGTTTCCTATGGGGTCCGAAAAGTGTGCTTGGTCAGAACAAAAGAACCGTGCTTCCTACACACAGGTGCCATATCTAGTTCAATTCAACTTAAGAAACTGACAAGAACAGTAGATATTCTTCAGTCCAACACTGTACATGCTGGGAACAGACGACAGTGCTATTTGCCCTGTGTATGACAAAGGGAGCGCAATAGTGACTCTTCTTAACAGGAAAACAACTCTTGCTCGTAGGACCAGAAACTGCTTGTGACTCAACTCCACTTAGGACTAGGAAACAATCGCTAGCTCGCCTTAAAAGAAAAACACTCTGCTTTTGAGAAAAGAACACTCTTCTACTCTACGGTGTTTCCTATGATGTCCGAAAAGTGAGCTTGCTCAGAACAAAAGAACTGTGCTTCCTACACACACGGGCCATATCTAGTTCAATTCTGTTTAGGAAACTGACCACAACAGTAGATCCTCTTCAGTCCAATACACTGTACATGCTGGGAACTGACGCCAGTGCTATTTGTCCTGTGTATGACAATGGGAGCGCAATAGTAACCCTACTTACCAGAAAATAACTCTTGCTCGTAGGACCAGAAACTGCATGGGATTCAACTCCATTTAGGACTGGGAAACAAATGCTAGCTCGCCTTACAAGAAACACACTCTGCTTTTGAGAAAAGAGCACTCTTCTACTCTACTGTGTTTCCTATGGTGTCCGAACCATGAGCTTGCTCAGAACAAAAGAACTGTGCTTCCTACACACACGGGCCATATCTAGTTCAACTCTGCTTAGGAAACTGACAAGAAGAGTAGTTCCTCTTCAGTCCAATACACTGTACTTGATGGGAACAGACGCCAGTGATACTTGCACTGTGTATGTCAATGGGAGCGCAATAGTGACTTTCCTTACCAGAAAAAAACTCTTACTCCTAGGACCAAAACCTGCATGTGATTCAACTCCATTTAGAACGGGAAAATAAACGCTAGCTCACCTTACAAGAAACACACTCTGGTTTTGAGAAAAGAGCACTCTTCTACTCTACTGTGTTTCTATGGGTTCCGAACAGTGAGCTTGCTCAGAACAAAAGAACTGTGCTTCCTACACACACGGGCCATATCTAGTTCAACTCTGCTCAGGAAACTGACAAAAACAAAAGGTCCTCTTCAGTCCAATACACTGTACAAGCTGGGAACAGAGGCCAGTGCTATTTGCCCTGTATATGACAATGGGAGCGCAATAGTGACTCTTCTTACCAGAAAAACAACTCTTTCTCGTAGGACCAGAAACTGCATGGGATTCAAATCCATTTAGGACTGGGAAACAAACTCTAGCTCGCCTTACAAGAAACACACTCTGCTTTAGAGAAAAGAGCACTCTTCTACTCTACTGTGTTTCATATAGGACCAGAACAGTGAGCTTGCTCAGAACAAAAGAACTGTGCTTCCTACACACAGGGGTCATATCTAGTTCAACTCTGCTTATTAAACTGACAAGATCAGTAGATCCTCTTCAGTCCAAAACACTGTACATGCTGGGAACAGACGTGAGTGCTATTTGCCCTGTGTATGACAATGGGAGCACAATAGTGACCCTTCTTCCCCTAAAGCAACTCTTGCTCATAGGACCAGAATCTGCATGTGATTCAACTCCATTTAGGAGTGGGAAACAAACGCTAGATCGTCTTACAATAAACACACTCTGTTTTTGAGAAAGAGCACTCTTCTACACTACTGTGTGTCCTAAGGGGTCCGAACCGTGAGCTTGCTCAGAACAAAAGAACTGTGCTTCCTACACACACAAGCCATATCTAGTTCAACTCTGCTTAGGAAACTGACAAGATGAGTAGCTCCTCTTCAGTCCAATACACTGTACTTGCTGGGAACAGACGCCAGTGCTGCTTGCACTGTGTTTGAAAATGGGAGCACAATAGTGACTCTTTTTACCAGAAAACAACTTTTGCTCATAGGACCAGAAACTGCATGGGATTCAACTCCATTTAGAACTGGGAAATGAACGCTAGCTCGCCTTACAAGAAACACACTCTGCTTTTGAGAAAAGAGCACTCTTCTTCTCTACTGTGTTTCCCGTAGGGCCAGAACAGTGAGCTTGCTCAGAACACAAGAACTGTGCTTCCTACACACAGGGGCCCTATCTAGTTCAACTCTGCTGAGGAAACTGTCAAGAACAGTAGCTCCTCTTCAGTCCAATACACTGTACATGCTGGGAACAGACGCGAGTGCTATTTGCACTGTGTATGGCAATAGGACCACAATAGTGACTCTTCTTAACAGGAAAACAACTCTTGCTCATAGGACCAGAAACTGCTTGTGACTCAACTGCATTTAGGACTAGGAAACAAACGCTAGCTCGCCTTACAAGAAAAACACTCTGCTTTTGAGAAAAGAGCACTCTTCTACTCTACTGTGTTTCATATGGTGTCCGAACAGTGAGCATGCACAGAACAAAAGAACTGTGCTTCCTACACACACGGGCCATATCTAGTTCAATTCTGCTTAAGAAACTGACCAGAACAGTAGATCCTCTTCAGTCCAATACACTGTACATGCTGGGAACAGACGCCAGTGCTATTTGTCCTGTGTATGACAATGGCAGCGCAATAGTAACCCTACTTACCAGAAAATAACTCTTGCTCGTAGGACCAGAAATTGCATGGGATTCAATTCCATTTAGGACTGGGAAATGAATGCTAGCTCGCCTTACAAGAAACACACTCTGCTTTTGAGAAAAGAGCACTCTTCTACTCTACTGTGTTTCCTATGGTGTCTGAAAAGTGAGCTTGCTCAGAACAAAAGAACTGTGCTTCCTACACACGGGCCTTATCTAGTTCAATTCTGCTTAGGAAACTGACAAGAACAGTAGATATTCTTCAGTACAAAACACTGTACATGCTGGGAACAGACGCCAGTGCTATTTGCCCTGTGTATGACAAGGGGAGCACAATATTAACCTTACATACCAGAAAACAACTCTCGCTCATAGGACCAGAAACTGCATGGGATTCAACTCCATTTAGGACTGGAAAACAAATGCTAGCTCGCCTTACAAAAAACACACTCTGCTTTTGAGAAAAGAGCACTCTTCTACTCTACTGTGTTTCCAATAGTGCCAGAACAGTGAGCTTGCTCATATCAAAAGAACTGTGCTTCCTGCTCACACGGGCCATATCTAGTTCAACTCATCTTAGGAAACTGACAAGAACAGTAGCTCTTCTTCTGTCCAATACACTGTACTTGCTGGGAACAGACGCGAGTGCTACTTGCACTGTGTATGGCAATGGGAGCATAATAGTGACTCTTCTTACCAGAAAACAACTCTTTCTCGTAGGACCAGAAACTGCATGCGATTCAACTCCATTTCTGACCGGAAAACAAACAGTAGCTCGCCTTACAAGAAACACACTCTGCTTTTGAGAAAGGAGCACTCCTCTACTCTACTGTGTTTCCTAAGGGGTCTGAACCGTGAGCTTGCTCAGAACAAAAGAACTGTGCTTCCTACACACACGGGCCATATCTAGTTCATCTCTGCTTAGGAAACTGACAAGAACAGTAGCTCCTCTTCAGTCCAATACACTGTACAAGCTGGAAACAGACGACAGAGCTATTTGCCCTATATATGACAATGGGAGCTCAATAGTGACTCTTCTTACCAGAAAACAACTCTTTCTCGTAGGACCAGAAACTGCATGGGATTCAACTCCATTTCTGACCGGGAAACAAACAGTAGCTCGCCTTACAAGAAACACACTCTGCTTTGAGAAAAGAGCACTCTTCTACACTACTGTGTTTCCTAAGGGGTCCGAACCGTGAGCTTGCTCAGAACAAAAGAACTGTGCTTCCTACACACACGGGCCATATCTAGTTCAACTCTCCTTAGGAAAATGACAAGAACAGTAAATCCTCTTCAGTCCAATACACTGTACTTGCTGGGAAAAGAGGCCAGTGCTATTTGCCCTGTATATAACAATGGGAGCGCAATAGTGACTCTTCTTACCAGAAAACAACTCTTTCTCGTAGGACCAGAAACTGAATGTGATTCAACTCCATTTAGGACTGGGAAACAAACACTATCTCACATTACAAGAAGCACACTCTGCTTTTGAGAAAAGAGCACTCTTCTACTCTACTGTGTTTTCTATTGGGTTCGAACTGTGAGCTTGCTCAGAACAAAAGAACTGTGCTTCCTACACATACGGGCCATATCTAGTTCAACTCTGCTTAGGAAACTGACAAGAACAGTAGCTCCTCTTCAGTCCAATACACTGTACTTGCTGGGAACAGACGCGAGTGCTATTTGTACTATGTATGGCAATGGGAGCACAATAGTGACTCTTCTTACCAGAAAACAACTCTTGATCGTAGGACGAGAAACTGCATGGGATTCAACTCCATTTAGGACTGGGAAACAAACGCTAGCTTGCCTTACAAGAAACACACTCTGCTTTTGAGAAAAGAGCGCTCTTCTATTCTACTGTGTTTCCTTTATGGCCAGAACAGTGAGCTTGTTCAGAACAAAAGAACTGTAGTTCCTACACACACGGGACATAGCTAGTTCAACTCTGCTTAGGAAACTGACAAGAACAGAAGCTCCTCTTCAGTCCAATACACTGTACATGCTGGGAACAGACGCGAGTGCTATTTGCACTGTGTATGGCAATAGGACCACAATAGTGACTCTTCTTAACAGGAAAACAACTCTTGCTCATAGGACCAGAAACTGCTTGTGACTCAACTGCATTTAGGACTAGGAAACAAACGCTAGCTCGCCTTACCAGAAAAACACTCTGCTTTTGAGAAAAGAGCACTCTTCTACTCTACTGTGTTTCATATGGTGTCCGAACAGTGAGCATGCACAGACAAAAGAACTGTGCTTCCTACACACACGGGCCATATCTAGTTCAATTCTGCTTAAGAAACTGTCCAGAACAGTAGATCCTCTTCAGTCCAATACACTGTACATGCTGGGAACAGACGCCAGTGCTATTTGTCCTGTGTATGACAATGGCAGCGCAATAGTAACCCTACTTACCAGAAAATAACTCTTGCTCGTAGGACCAGAATTGCATGGGATTCAATTCCATTTAGGACTGGGAAATGAATGCTAGCTCGCCTTACAAGAAACACACTCTGCTTTGAGAAAAGAGCACTCTTCTACTCTACTGTGTTTCCTATGGTGTCTGAAAAGTGAGCTTGCTCAGAACAAAAGAACTGTGCTTCCTACACACGAGCCTTATCTAGTTCAATTCTGCTTAGGAAACTGACAAGAACAGTAGATCCTCTTCAGTACAAAACACTGTACATGCTGGGAACAGACGCCAGTGCTATTTGCCCTGTGTATGACAAGGGGAGCACAATATTAACCTTACATACCAGAAAACAACTCTTGCTCATAGGACCAGAAACTGCATGGGATTCAACTCCATTTAGGACTGGAAAACAAATGCTAGCTCGCCTTACAAAAAACACACTCTGCTTTTGAGAAAAGAGCACTCTTCTACTCTACTGTGTTTCCAATAGTGCCAGAACAGTGAGCTTGCTCATATCAAAAGAACTGTGCTTCCTGCACACACGGGCCATATCTAGTTCAACTCATCTTAGGAAACTGACAAGAACAGTAGCTCTTCTTCTGTCCAATACACTGTACTTGCTGGGAACAGACGCGAGTGCTACTTGCACTGTGTATGGCAATGGGAGCATAATAGTGACTCTTCTTACCAGAAAACAACTCTTTCTCGTAGGACCAGAAACTGCATGCGATTCAACTCCATTTCTGACCGGAAAACAAACAGTAGCTCGCCTTACAAGAAACACACTCTGCTTTTGAGAAAGGAGCACTCCTCTACTCTACTGTGTTTCCTAAGGGGTCTGAACCGTGAGCTTGCTCAGAACAAAAGAACTGTGCTTCCTACACACACGGGCCATATCTAGTTCATCTCTGCTTACGAAACTGACAAGAACAGTAGCTCCTCTTCAGTCCAATACACTGTACAAGCTGGAAACAGACGACAGAGCTATTTGCCCTGTATATGACAATGGGAGCGCAATAGTGACTCTTCTTACCAGAAAACAACTCTTTCTCGTAGGACCAGAAACTGCATGGGATTCAACTCCATTTCTGACCGGGAAACAAACAGTAGCTCGCCTTACAAGAAACACACTCTGCTTTTGAGAAAAGAGCACTCTTCTACACTACTGTGTTTCCTAAGGGGTCCGAACCGTGAGCTTGCTCAGAACAAAAGAACTGTGCTTCCTACACACACGGGCCATATCTAGTTCAACTCTCTTTAGGAAAATGACAAGAACAGTAGATCCTCTTCAGTCCAATACACTGTACTTGCTGGGAACAGACGCCAGTGCTACTTGCACTGTGTATGTCAATGGGAGCGCAATAGTGAATTTCCTTACCAGAAAACAACTCTTACTCCTAGGACCAAAAACTGTATGTGATTCAACTCCATTTAAACGGGAAAATAAACGCTAGCTCACCTTACAAGAAACACACTCTGCTTTTGAGAAAAGAGCACTCTTCTACTCTACTGTGTTTCCTATGGGTTCCGAACAGTGAGCTTGCTCAGAACAAAAGAACTGTGCTTCCTACACACACGGGCGATATCTAGTTCAACTCTGCTCAGGAAACTGACAAAAACAAAAGGTCCTCTTCAGTCCAATACACTGTACTTGCTGGGAACAGACGCGAGTGCTATTTGTACTATGTATGGCAATGGGAGCACAATAGTGACTCTTCTTACCAGAAAACAACTCTTGATCGTAGGACGAGAAACTGCATGTGATTCAACTCCATTTACCATTTAGGACTGGGAAACAAACGCTAGCTCGCCTTACAAGAAACACACTCTGCTTTTGAGAAAAGAGCACTCTTCTACTCTACTGTGTTTCCTATTGGGTTCGAACAGTGAGCTTGCTCAGAACAAAAGAACTGTGCTTCCTACACATACGGGCCATATCTAGTTCAACTCTGCTCAGGAAACTGACAAGAACAGTAGCTCCTCTTGAGTCCAATACACTGTACTTGCTGGGAACAGACGCGAGTGCTATTTGTACTATGTATGGCAATGGGAGCACAATAGTGACTCTTCTTACCAGAAAACAACTCTTTCTCATAGGACCAGAAACAGCATGGGATTCAAATCCATTTAGGACTGGGAAACAAACTCTAGCTCACCTTACAAGAAACACACTCTTCTTTAGATAAAAGAGCACTCTTCTACTCTACTGTGTTTCCTATAGGGCCAGAACAGTGAGCTTGCTCAGAACAAAAGAACTGTGCTTCCTACACACAGGGTGCATATCTAGTTCAACTCTCCTTGTGAAACTGACAAGAATAGTAGCTCCTCTTCCGTCCAATACACTGTACATGCTGGGAACAGATGCCAGTGCTATTTGCCCTGTGTTGACAAAAGGAGCACAATAGTTACTCATCTTACCAGAAAACAACTCTTTCTCGTAGGACCAGAAACTGCAAGTGATTCAACTCCATTTAGGAGTCAGAAACAAATGCTAGCTTCGCCTTACAAGAAACACCCTCTGCTTTTGAGAAAAGAGCACTCTTCTACTCTACTGTGTTTCCTATGGTGTCCAAACAGTGAGCTTGGTCAGAACAAAGGAACTGTGCTTCCTACACACACGGGCCATATCTAGTTCAACTCTGCTTAGGAAACTGACAAGAACAGTAGCTCCTCTTCAGTCCATACACTGTACTTGCTGGGAACAGAAGCGAGGGCTATTTGCACTGTGTATGGCAATGGGAGCTCAATAGTGACTCTACTTACCAGAAAACAACTCTTGCTCGTAGGACCAGAAACTGCATGGGATTCAACTCCATTTAGGCCTGGAAAACAAACGCTAGCTCGCCTTACAAGAAACACACTCTGTTTTTGAGAAAAGAGCACTCTTCTACTCTACTGTGTTTCCTATGGTGTCTGAACAGTGTGCTTGGTCAGAACAAAAGAACCGTGCTTCCTACACACAGGTGGCCATATGTAGTTCAATTCTGCTTAAGAAACTCACAAGAACAGTAGATCTTCTTCAGTCCAACACTGTACATGCTGGGAACAGAGGACAGTGCTATTTGCCCTGTGTATGACAAAGGGAGCACAATAGTGACTCTTCTTAACAGGAAAACAACTCTTGCTCGTAGGACCAGAAACTGCTTGTGACTCAACTCCACTTAGGACTAGGAAACAAACGCTAGCTCGCCTTAAAAGAAAAACACTCTGCTTTTGAGAAAATAGCACTCTTCTACTCTACTGTGTTTCCTATGATGTCCGAAAAGTGAGCCTCCTCAGAACAAAAGAACTGTGCTTCCTACACACACGGGCCATATCTATTTCAATTCTGCTTAGGAAACTGACCACAACAGTAGATCCTCTTCAGTCCAATACACTGTACATGCTGGGAACAGACGCCAGTGCTATTTATCCTGTGTATGACAATGGGAGCGCAATAGTAACCCTACTTACCAGAAAATAACTCTTGCTCGTAGGACCAGAAACTGCATGGGATTCAACTCCATTTAGGACTGGGAAACAAATGCTAGCTCGCCTTACAAGAAACACACTCTGCTTTTGAGAAAAGAGCACTCCTCTACTCTACTGTGTTTCCTATGGTGTCTGAACCGTGAGCTTGCTCAGAACAAAAGAACTGTGCCTCCTACACACACGGGCCATATTTGGTTTAACTCTGCTTAGGAAACTGACAAGAACAGTAGTTCCTCTTCCGTCCAATACACTGTACTTGATGGGAACAGACGCCAGTGCTACTTGCACTGTGTATGTCTATGGGAGCACAATAGTGAATTTCCTTACCAGAAAACAACTCTTACTCCTAGGACAAAAACTGCATGTGATTCACCTCCATTTAGAACGGGAAAATAAATGCTAGCTCACCTTACAAGAAACACACTCTGCTTTTGAGAAAAGAGCACTCTTCTACTCTACTGTGTTTCCCATGGTTTCCGAACAGTGAGCTTGCTCACAACAAAGAACTGGGCTTCCTACACACATGGGCCATATCTAGTTCAACTCTGCTCAGGAAACTGACAAAAACACAAGGTCCTCTTCAGTCCAATACACTGTACAAGCTGGGAAAAGAGGCCAGTGCTATTTGCCCTGTATATGACAATGGGAGCGCAATAGTGACTCTTCTTACCAGAAAACAACTCTTTCTCGTAGGACAAGAAACTGCATGTGATTCAACTCCATTTAGGACTGGGAAACAAATGCTAGCTCGCCTTACAAGAAACACACTCTGCTTTTGAGAAAAGAGCACTCTTCTACTCTACTTTGTTTCCTATTGGATTCGAACAGTGAGCTTGCTCAGAACAAAAGAACTGTGCTTCCTACACATACGGTCCATATCTAGTTCAACTCTCACTTAGGAAACTGACAAGAACAGTAGCTCCTCCTTGAGTCCAATACACTGTGATTGCTGGGAACAGACGCGAGTGCAATTTGTACTATTTATGTCAAGTGGGAGCACAATAGTGACTCTTCTTACCAGAAAACAACTCTTTCTCATAGGACCAGAAACTGCATGGGATTCAAATCCATTAAGGACTGGGAAACAAACTCTAGCTCGCCTTACAAGAAACACACTCTGCTTTAGAGAAA
>NW_026737597.1:0-36340 GCF_949786415.1 Peromyscus eremicus | reverse complement strand
GAGGAAGCCTGTTACACAGAAGCAGGTTAGACTGTCAAACCCGGACCTTTCATCGAGCAATCCTTGAACCGTGGTTGCTACCTAGTTAAAAATGAACCCAAGGAACAGCTGGAGCCTTAACTGGCCACAACGCTACCAGGTAAACTAATGACGGTAAACATAATTAGCTGGTCCTTCCTGGCCCAAAGCTAACAAAACCTTCATGATGATAAGTTCAGTCAGCTATCTGCTATCTCAAATGCCCCTCCTGAGTTCGGGGCCAGCCTTAACTCCTGTAAAGTTAAACCCACAGCACTAGAATGCGGTTAATGATTTCTTCCTCAGTTGGCTCAAGGAGATGGAGCACAGCCGAGGCTCACACCAGCCCCGGCAGGACCGTTTTCTCGCCCTCCTCAGCAAAAGCTTCAGCAGAGACTGGAGGGAACTGGGTTTTTGTTCAGTTCTGACTGGCCAGCCTTGCCCTTTCCAGAGAGACGTTCTTTCCTCTTCTTGGTCTGATTTTGTTAAAAGCTCCTCTAACCTTTCTTCTGGACTCTCTTTGGTCCTTTGTCTGAGAAGGTTCTGTAGGGGAGGGGTCCCTGATCTTAGGTCACCTCATCTGAAGACCGAGCTGTCCACTAATGGTAGTACTTTTCACTGTGGGAACACCTAAACCCAGGCCTGACTACAAGCTCACCGTGACCGTTCCTCACTGCTCCATACAGCCTACACCCCACGCCACACATCTGTACCCTTGCATTGTGGACATCTGGCATAAGAACATCAAATATGGCCGAACTTGGTGGCACATGCCTTTAATCCCAACAAAAAAAAGAACAAATATTTCAGAAACTTGAGTCCAGCCACAGTGTCTCCATCTTGAAGGGACAGACACTTAAAAGGGTCTTGTTCAGAAACTTCCAGATTTTGAGGCTTGCAACCATTCTATCACTAAGAGTGGACTGAAGAATGACTCCCGTTTTCCAGGAGTGGAAACAGGATGGACTCTTGTGACTGAGGGTTGGAAGGCAGGCCCGCTCTTCTCGTCTGACCAAGGAACCACTCAGGCAGACAGAGGTGTGACTTACAGAACCCATGCCTCATGCGGTGTCCAATTCTATTCTCATGCATCTGCAAATGTAAAAATGAGGTACCACTGTACAGGCAGGGAGCTCAGATGGCCAGGAAGGCCTGTGACCGCTTGCCCAGGCACACACTCATGGGTGGAGAAGCCTGCAGTGGGAAGTGGACACTGCGAGCATCTTAGGGAGCTGGCCTTTGGTCTTAGATTTCTCACTACTTCAAGTCTGTACCTCTCAGGGTGTTCCAGGCCTGAGCTGGTCTGGGTTTTGGTTCCCCTCTCCTCTCCCCCTGACTCTTGTCTTGGGCACAAGGCTGTTCTGATATTCCATGCTGACTTCACTGTAGCTCGAGTTTTCTTGCCTGGCCCACAGTCAGGACAAATCTCTATCACCTGCCAGTCCCACAGCCTCTCAGACCCGACCAAGTAAACACAGAGACTTATGTTGCTTTCAAACTGTATGGCCATGGCAGGCTTCTTGCTAACTGTTCTTATAGCTTAAATTAATCCATTTCCATTAATCTATACCTTGCCACATGGCTCATGGCTTACCGGCATCTTCACATGCTGTTTCTCATCGTGGCGGCTGGCAGTGTCTCTCTGATTCAGCCTTCCACTTCCCAGCTTTATTCTCCTCCTTGTCCTGCCTACACTTCCTGCCTAGCCAACGGCCAATCAATGTTTTATTGATTAATTAGCAACACATTTGCCATACATCCCACAGCACTTCACTGTTCTTTCGTGAGTAATCCTCTGCTTCTCCTGAGGCTGCCCTGTCGCCCGTGGGCCTCGTTTCTCACTTCTCCACCCTCTACCGAATTCTCTAGGCTTATCGAGTTATCTTCAGATATGAAAGAGGAGTTAATAAGAAAATCTAAAAAAGTGTGTGGCTATAGGTCTATTTGTTCTTTTCTTTATGTCTATGAGTGCTTGCCTGGATGCATGTAAGTGTCCCCAAGAAGTTCCTGGTACTCACAGAAGAGGACATTGGGTTTCTAGAAACTGGAGTTACAGATGGTGATGGGTGCTTGGAACAGAACCTTGGTCCTCTGCAAACGCAACCAGGGCTCCTAACCACTGAGCCATCTCTCCAGCCTCATATCTGTTTAGGTGTTTTGTTGTTGTTATTTGTTTGTTTTATTTGAAGGGGAGTCTCACTGTGTAATCCTGGCTGGCTGGCTTGGAACTCTCTATGTAGACCAGGCTAGGCTTGAACTCACAGAAATTCACCCGTCACTGCCTTCCAAGTGCTGAGATTAAAGGCATGTGTCACCACAATGAGCTTAGTTTATTTAGAGAGAGGGTTTTTTGTTTGTTTGTTTAGATTATAACAGCTGGATCAACAACAGAGAGGGAGAACAAGGAATAGGAGACCATGGTAAATGAAGACCACATGAGAATAGGAAGAAGCAAAGTGCTAGAGAGGCCCACAGAAATCCACAAAGATACCCCCACAACAGACTGCTGGCAATGGTCGAGAGACAGTCCGAACTGACCTACTCTGGTGATGGGATGGCCAAACACCCTAATTGTCATGCTAGAAACCTCATCCAACTACTGAGGGATCTGGATGCAGAGATCCATGACTAGGCCCCAGGTGGATCTCTGGGAGTCCAATTAGCGAGAATGAGGAGGGTTTATATGAGAGAGAATTGTTGAGACCAAGGTCGGATAAAGCACAGAGACAAATAGCCAAACAAACGGAAACACATGAAATATGAACCAGTGGCTGAGGGGTCACCAACTGGATCAGGCCCTCTGAGTGGGTGAGACAGTTGATTGGCCTGATCTGTTTGGGAGGCATCCAGGCAGTGGCACCGGGTCCTGTGCTCATTGCATGAGTTGGCTGTTTGAAACCTGGGGGTCCTTTGGCTCGGCCTGGGAGGAGGGGACTGGACCTACCTGGACTGAGTCTACCAGGTTGATCTCAGTCTGTGGGGAAGGCTTTGCCCTGGAGGAGATTGGAATGGGGGGCGGGCTGGGGGGAAGGTGAGGGGGGCAGGAGGGGGGAGAACAATGGAATCTGTGGCTGATATGTAGAACTGAATTGTATTGCAAAATAAAAATTTTAAAAAAAATAGATTATAACATAAATACATGTCTCATTTCCTTTTCCTTCCTCCAAACTCTCCCATATACCCCTCTTTGCTGTCTTTCAAATTCATGGCCTCCTTTTTTACCAACTGTTATTACATACATATATGCACATACATATACATTCCTGAATATAACCTGCTCGGTCTGTATAATGTCACTTGCATGTATGTGTTCAGAGCTGACCATGTGGTATTGGATAGTGCTCTTCCCTGGTGAAGACTATTCTCCTGTTCTCAGCTTTCCTCAGTTGCCTGCAGTTCTTTGGGTAGGGTTGAGGCCTCATGGGCTTGTCCTCATCCACTTTGGCGTGCCTGTTGGTATCATCCTTGTTCAGCAGCCAAGCTGGTGAGACTTTATGGGTATAATTTCTTTAGTTGTTTTATGTGATTTCTGTTCTATTGGACTTCTTTCTTTCTTTCTCTCTTTCTTTCTCTCTTTCTTTTTGAGATTTATTTATTTTATGCATGAGTGCTATGTACATGGACACCTTTATACCCGAAGAGGGCATCAGCTCCCACTAGAGATGGTTGTGAGCCACCATGTGATTGCTGGGAATTGAACTCAGGACCTCTGGAAGATCAGTCAGTACTCTTAACCGCTGAGCCATCTCTCCAGGCCCCTCTATTAGATTTCTGTGCAGTTAAATACTCAGTGGATTCTCATCTGTAGTGAGGAAACCAGAAGACTTTAAGTAAATTTCCTGCTCCTGAATTTATTTTTTCTTAGATTCTGTGTAAAGTATCACCCTTGAATTTAATATTTATATTTACTTAGAAGACAGAGTGTCTGAGCACAGGGAGATAAAATGAGCATCGGATAGCATTAAGGATGGGTGCAGTGAACACCCACAGACACGCAGTGAGAAAGGCATTACAGGATGGAAAACGCCCAAATCTGTCCGAATGGATCAGCTGCCGTCAGAGTCATTCTATAGTCCTCTTGGCTAAGTGAGAACTGTGTCCTGGTCACAAAGTATCATGAGGCTGTATGATGTCAAAGGGAAGCTTCCCATTTATCACAAGTTTGAGAAGTCTTTCAGACACACAGTCGCCAAACTCTGGACCTCCACTCACCCCTGACAGAGAGATGTAAGCAGAGTAATCTTAGGTCAACGAGCCCATTAAAGCCTGTGCTGATGAGACAGATGTTCAGACAGGAGGATGATGACCCAGCCCAGCAATGCTGAGAACTCACCAGCCTGGGTGTCCTGGAACCCTAACCTACCCAGGTGGGGGCTGCAGCTCAGGGCTGCAACACTGACCTAGCAGGTTTGAAGTCCTGGGTTCCATTCCCAACACCACACACACACACACACACACACACACACACACACACACACACACAGCCACAACAAAACCAAATGAGATTTCATGGGGGAAGGAGCATTTTCAAAGCCATCCACTGAGGTGTGTGAGGAATCCGAGCAGTGAGAAAAGATGCTTGCATGCTGCGGCAAGTCCTGCTTGATCTCCCGTTTGTCTCCGTGTGTCCCCTAGCACCCCTCTGGCCCAGCCCGTTGGGTTTCTCCCCTTTCTCGTTTCTCACTCTGTGTTGCGCTGTAAGTGATGGGCCGCTCATTTGACTATACAATGCAGCAGAAGTGAGAAAAGGGATCAGAGATACAGCAAATCCAAACAGCAGCAGGAGCCCAGGGTGGTGGAGCACACCCTCCGTCCCAGCATGAGGGAGGCGGAAGCAGGCAGACCTTTAAGAGTTGGAAATCTACCTGGTCTGCATCGTGAGAGCCCAGCCAGCCTGGGCTACATAGTGAGACTATGTGTTTTAGGGTTGTTTGGTTTGTTGTTTGGTTCCGTTTGTTTTAAAGCACAACGATGGCAGATCTGTACCAAACGGGAGAACTGTATACAGACGGCCTCACCAGAGGCGACTTCCATGGGTCAGATGACTTGCTGCTGTGCCCCCCTGCCGTGATGGACTCCGTGAGTCGGTTCCACTGTTTCTTTCATACGTTTCTTTTGGTCGTGGTATTTTATCGTGACAACAGGAAAGCAACCAATACAGTGAGTTTGAGGCCCAGGTGAGCGTTGGCTAGGTCTGCCTTCAGCGTAGAAATGGCTCGGGGCGGATGTGGTAGAGCTGAGGAAGCAGGATTTCCTTTGGCCCCGGGGGATTCAGATGAGTTGGGATCCCAGCCTAGGGAATGGCATGCCACCTACACACTCCCGTTGCCATGGTAGTCTGCCTCAGCTCAGGTCCAACACAGTGATTCAGTCAGCCCTGCACTCTAAAACCATGAGCCAGTGTAACTCTTTCCTTCTTCCCGATTATTTTTCTCGAGCATCTGCTCAGGGGCAACAAGTTAGCTCACGGACTCGGACATCGTTTAAATCTTCTAAACTGTGTGTGGGGTGAGGGGGCATGTGTGCCTAGGTGCACACGTGGGAGTCTGTTCTCTCCTTCCACCGTGTTGTAGGGGTGGAATCCAAGCGCCTGGCTTGGCAGCAGGTGTCACCTCTCCAGCCCCTGACTTGAAGATTTTTTACAAACGTAAAAACCATACCAGAGCCGGGCGGTGGTGGCGCACGCCTTTAATCCCAGCACTCGGGAGGCAGAGGCAGGCGGATCTCTGTGAGTTCGAGGCCAGCCTAGACTACCAAGTGAGTTCCAGGAAAGGCTCAAAGCTACACAGAGAAACCCTGCCTCGAAAAAAAAAAAAAAAAGTCCCAGGAAATCACACCTCAGTGCTGCTGAAGAAGGCGTCTGTAATGCCGTGTGTGCGTTGTTGATTCATCCTATCATGAAAACCGATTGTAAGGGGAAAGAAAGCTGGGAGTGTCGTTAATACAGCAGCCTAAAATATAAATCAGAGAGCAGCAAAGGCCACTTCCGCCTCGACCCTGGAGGAGTCCTGTAAGAAAGCTTCCCAACAGAGGGCGCTGTTTCTCAGCCCTCACGAAGCTCTGCGCTGTCCCGGAGAAGGGTGATGCGCCGTTCCGCGTCTCGGCAGCAGATGGAGACATTGGGACAAGAACGAGGTCCTGGACGAAGATGCAGGGAGGAGGGAAGAAGCATCTAGGTCAGTCAGAATTTTCTGACTGATGGAAAAAATGATTACAGCGCACTCTGAGTTTGAGGCCAGCTTGATCTACGTAGCGAGTTCCAGGACGGCCAGTGTGACACAGCGAGACCCTTATTTTCGAAGAAGAGAGAAAAGGAGAAGAAAGAGTGGGGGCTTTACTGGAAACGTGCCGAGTCACCTGCTGCTGCAGTTACGGTCAAGAATCTTCCCTCTCAGAAATTAAAAAGAGCCAGGCACGGTGGCGCATGCTCATAATCCGATTACTTAGGACGCGGGAAGTAAGAGAATCTCTGCAAGTTCGAGGCCAACTGAACTAGAGTGAAACCCTGCCACCAACCCCCGTCCCCCAACCCCCAAATATCCATCCATCCATATGCAGTTACTACAACAAACGGCTGTCCGTTTTCAGCTGCCACCTTTTGCCAGGTGCAACATCCGTTCGTCTTTTCTAACCCTGGGACCAAACAGAGAGGCCATTTCAGTGGTCAGTCGGGATAAAGGAACATTTGAGAAATCAGAGTGACAGACGGGATGATAGAAGCTGAGAAAGTACCATTCAACCTTAGCAGCAGGGGCTGGTAGTCAGGCCAGTTCCCCGGGCACATCTGGCTTTGTTGATAGAGGAGAGCTGCCTTCGGGGTGGACCGGAAGAAGGAAGTGGCAAGGCTAACCGAGGGAGCACTAAAAACCCCCTGCCCCTGCGCTCAAGCTAGGCACATTGGCTGGAGTGACGCCTCAGTGGTTAAGAGCGCTTGTTGCTTCTGCACAGGACCCAGGTTCGGTTCCCAGCACCCACAGGGCGGCTCACAACCTTCTGTAACTCCAGTTCCCAAGGATACAACATCCAGCCTCCAGTCACCAGGTGTGCTCATGGTACATACACATATATGCAGGCAAAACATGAGTACACATAAAGTAATAAATAAATAAATAAATATTTAGAAAGTCCTTTTAACTTCTTTATTTTTATTTCATTTTTTTTTATTTTTATTTTATTGGTTTTTTTTTTGAGACAGGGTTTCTCTGGCTGTCCTGGTTCTTGGTTTGTTGACCAGGCTGGCCTCAAACTCAGAGATCTGCCTGCCTCTGCCTCCTGAATGCTGGGACTAAAGGCATGGCCCAGCTGCATTTTTTTTTTTTTTTAAATTTTGATACAAGGGCTCACTTTGTAGCCCAGGCTTGCCTGCCTTGAACTCCAAATGTAGCCCGGGATAGCCCCTTTCTGTCTGTCTGTCTCTACTCCCTGAGTAAAACACAACCTTTTAGAGTCTACAGTAAATGTTGAAACTTCAGAACTTAAGCAATCCTGATATTTGTTTTATCTGTGATGGACTAGGTTGACTTCAGTCTTTTGCTATAGTGAGTAAGTCAACATGAACATGGGATGCAAACGTCTCTGTGGTAGAGTATGGAGTTCTCTGGTAATACGCCCAGGGGTGAGGTAGCCGGATCAGACCATAGCTCTGTTGTTGTTGATTTCACAAGGGCTATATTCATCTGCACCACCATCAATAGTGACTAAGATCCCCCTCTTTTTTTTTTTTTTTAGACATGGTCTTTCTACACAGTCCTGGCTGTACTGGAACTCACTCTGTAGACCAGGCTGGCCTCAAACAGAGATCCACCTGCCTCTGTGGCGCACGCCACCCCCCCCCCCACCCCAGTGCTGGGATTAAAGGCGTGCGCCACCGCACTTGGGTTAGGACGCCTCTCCAACATCTTTTGCCAGATTTGTTGACAGCAGTCATTCTGACTGGGGTGAGGTGGTATATTACAGTAGTTTTAAGGTGCATTTCCCTCATGACTAGCAATATTGAAGAGTTAAAAATAGTTATTGGCCATTCTTTTTTTTTTTTTAACTGCCTATTCAGTTCATTTGCCCATTGGTTGACTGGTAATTTCATTCCCTTGGAATTTAATTTCTGCAATTCTTTATGAATTCTGGATACCAGCCCCTTGTCTGAGGTGTTGCTGGCAGATTTCCTACCATTTCTGTGGGCTTCCTGTTAACTCTGTTGATCGTTTCCTCTGCTAGATAGAAACTTACGTTCCGTGTACTCCCCTGTGTCGATACTTGGAACTCTTAGTCTGTCAGGGTGGTCCTGAACTTGCTTTGATCCTCCTGCTTTGCCTCTGGAGTCTGGGATGACAGGAGTATGTCACTTCACAGGGCTGGGATTTTCTAATTAGGGAATCAATCCCAGTTTCAAGAGCGGAGCCCTCATGACTTAAGACCTCCCAAAGACATCCGCGCTACCATCACCTTGAGGGGGAGGATTTCATCAGACAAGCTTTGAGAGCAACCAAACATTCCAACCATAACAAGTGTTAGGGAAGGCAAAGGAAAACCTGAGGTGTTAGTATTTAGGAGGTCGAAGCGGGATGATCACAAGTTCAAGTCTAGCCTGGGCAACTTACTGAGAGCCTGAAAAAGAAAAAAGAAAGAAAGAAGAAGGCAAAGAGGTGAGGAGTGGCACTTGAGAGACAGAGCAGATGGATCTCTGTGAGTTCAAGGCCAGCTTGGTCTACACAGAGAGTTCCAGGCCAGCAAGGACTACATAGTGAGATTCTGTCTCAACCAAAAAAAAAAAAAAAGAAACAAAATAAGATATATAAGGAGGCCATATTAAATATAGCAATATTCTTTAATGGATAAACTTTTTCATTTATATGGTTATACTAAATAAATTAGTGTTTTGTGTGTTATAAAGAACTAAGGGCGTACAATCTCTGCAGCCTCAAAAATATTCCTGAAGACAGCTTTTATAGGTTTGTTTAATAAAAATGAAATTTTATAGTAAGACAGCATTAGTCTCACATGCTCCACTTAGGGTATGACAGCAATGTTTATTATTTCAGGCCTAATGAGGATTAATTAGTAATGTCTTAATGGTTCTGATGGGAAGCACATTGGTCAGGAGGTTTTCTGGGAAGATAAATGAAACCATGAGAAGAAAGGCAAAAATCCACTTCATCTGGCTCAGCCTTCTCAAGGGCTAGACCTTGGGACTGGGTGGGTGGCTTGGTGACAGAGAGCTTGCCTGGCCTTCTCCAGGCCCTGATTAATGCCCAGGACTGCAGATTCCTTCTCCAGGAGACACAGGCATGTCTTGAGTACTGGGTATACTACACTTCGAGTGTTTTATTTTGTTTGACACAGTCTCGTGTAGCCCAGGCTGGCTTGTAATCATCTTCCTTGGCCTCCCATGTACTGTGATTCCAAGCCTGCCCCACCATGCCCAGCCACACGGTATAAGATTCTTCAGTCTGTACTGTACAGGCAGTGCTCAGGGTTGACTGGGGAAGGGGCTGTAGTCCGATTTATAACAACAACGAAAAAGGAGAAAAGCAGATGTCCAGGAAGAGCTCCCTGTACTTGGGAAAGTTAACACACTCTTGCCTCCTTGCACCTAAGAGTCTAATGCTTTAAATACTCTATTATCACCACCTCCACCGGAATTGTCCAGGGGGCCTGTGACAGCTCGCCCTGGAATGCTGCCTTGTGAACAGAACAAGTCCCCCTTGCTTCCCTTTCTCAAGAGTTTCTCGCCGGGCGTTGGTGGCGCACGCCTTTAATCCCAGCACTCGGGAAGCAGAGGCAGGTGGATCTTTGTGAGTTCGAGGCCAGCCTGGGCTACCAAGTGAGTTCCAGGAAAGGCTCAAAGCCACACAGAGAAACCCTGTCTCGAAAAACCAAAGGGGGAATAAAAAGGTACCTCCATGATTTGTCCCAGGGTTTTAGCAGTAACTAATATAATACTTGGCAAATTGAATATGCTATTGATCAAAACCTTATAGATCACGAAGGAAGTAAAAATGTTGTCAGATAAAATATGGTCTTTATGCCAGGCATGGTGGTGTACACCTCAGATCTCTGTGGATTTGAGGTCAACCTGGTCTACAAAGTGAGTTTCAGGCCAGCCAGGGCTACATAGTGAGACCTTGTCAAAAAGAAAAAAAAAAAAAAAAAGCATGTGCCAGTTGCCAGTTTTGCTTTTGAAACATTTTTATTGCACTTATTATTTGTTGGAGGGAGATGCTAATCATGTGTGTAAAAGCATCATGTTAATGGACACGTTGTGGGAGTCGGGCCTCTCCTTCTACCTTGTAGGTCTCCAGGATCAAACCGAATAACCAGCCTGGAAGTGAGTCCTTTCACCTGCTGAGCCGTCTGCTGAGAACTGAACCGAGGGCCTTGCGTAGGTTAGACCAGTGCTCTACCACCAAGCTCTATCTCAGCCCTTGATCTTTAGAGACAAGGTCACTATGTAGCCCAGGCTAGTGTCTTTTTTTTTTTTTTAATTTTATGTGCATAGGTGTTTTCTGTGTACCCTGAGAATGTCTGGTACTGACAGAAGCCAGAAGAGGCCATTAGACAGCCTGGAACTAGAGTTACAGACAATTGTGAGCCACCAAGTGGGTTCTAGGAATTAAACCCAGGTCCTCTAGAAGAGCAGTCAGTACTCTTAACCATTGAGCCGTCTCTCTGTCCCATATTCTTTTTTTTTAAATTACTATTATATTTTATTTTATTTTATGTGCTTGAGTATTTTGCTTAAATATCAGATCCCCTAGAACTGGAGGTAGAGACAGTTGTGAACTGTCTTGTGGGTGCTGGGAATTGAACCCAGGTCCTCTGAAGGAGAAGTAAATGCTTGTGACCACTGAACCATCTCTCTAGGCCAAAAGTAAATTCAATTTTTTTTAGGATGCTTTGGGAGATATGAAAAAAACCTGAGACAATGTGACAGAGAGTTTCCATATACCACATGCCCAGTTTCTCATGTTAATAACACCATACATGGCCACAGTTAAGGAATAAATAAACACTGAAGGCAATCACTACTTATTCAAATGTCCTTACTTTTTAACCTAATGTTCTTTTTCTGTTGCAGCATTTACACAAGATTCCTCACTACATCTAGAAGTCAGATTTCCTTAGACTTCCTGGCACTTTCCTTATGTGTAATAATCTTGAAAGAGGGTACTGGTTATATATGGATGCATGTATAGATTATTGCTCATGTATGTATGCACGTACGTATGAATTACTGGTTGGGTATGTATATATGAGTGAATGCCCCTCTTTGGATATTTGTCTGATATTTTCCTCATGGTAGATTGGCCTTTGGATTTGTGTACAAAAACCAGAGGCGGGCTGGAGAGATGGCTCAGTGGTTAAGAGCACTGGCTGCTCTTCCAGAGGTCCTGAGTTCGATTCCCAGCAACCACATGGTGGCTCACAACCATCTGTAATGAGGCATATATGCAGGCAGAACACTGTGTACATAATAAATAAATCTTTAAAAACAAAAAACAAAAACCAGAGGCATAAAGTTCTACTTTTATCGCTTCATTTCAAGGGGACAGATGCATGAGTGTACTTACTGCTGTATCCATTGACCTGAATCCCTTGGCCGTGTTTATTACATGTATGTAGTCTTGTTCAGAGGAAAGAATCTGAACGCACCCACCACTCAGGAGTGAGAGTTAAACTGTGCCATTTTTATTTATTTATAGCTTCTTTTTATTTATTATTTTATTTATGTATGTGTGTGTATGTCTGCATGAGTGTCCATGCACTACATGCTTGCAGAAGCCTGTGGAGGCCGGAGGGTACCTGATCCCCTAGAGCTGGAGTTTCATGTCAGTGAGTCACCTGATGTGGATGCTGGGAACTGAACATGGGTCCTCTGTAAGAGCAGCAGTGTGCACTTACCCTCTGAGCCATCTCCCTGGCTCTGTGTCAAGTTTTTAACATAATATCTGGTAATCAGCTGAAAATAATTAGACAGTAACAAGACAGGATCTGGGTCCAGCAATGGCTTAGTGGGTAAAGAAAGACCCTTGTCACCAACGCTGACAACCCGAATTCGATCCCAGAAAACCCACACTGGGGAGAACCGACTCTCCCAGATTGTCCTTTGGCCTCCCTCCACATGTGTGCTGTGACCTGTGGACACCCACACACAACAAGTAAATACGTGTAATAAAAAATGACTTAAAACAGAAAATGAAATAAGCCCAGGCTCAGGCTGAGGATGTGGTTCAGTTGGTGGAGTGTTTGCTCGGCATCTGTGAAGCCCTGGATTCCCATCTCCATACCATATAAGCCTGGTACTGTTGGGCCCTGGCCCCCATTTTTGGGGAGCTGTTGCTTTGCTTGCTGACCTTGATCAGATGTCCTCCCTGTGCTAATTCCCTGCTGGTTTCATTCTTCCTAAACAGCTTACCGGAGGGTCCTTGTTTGGGTATCCTGCATATTGGTGGAATGTTAGAATGTAAAACGTCTAGTGAACTTTTGCCCTCCCAGGTTCTTCCACTGTGCTGTAAGTCTGTATTTAAGGCCTCCTCCCTCCTTCAATAAGGGGCATTCTACTGAGACGAATGACCCTCTGTCTTATCTCTCTTTTTAATCCTCAGGCCCCTCGATCAGACATGGTGAACGGGTAGTAACTCGGGCGTTGCTACAAGACATGGTGGCACAGACCAGGCACAATGGTACAGACCAGGCATGGTGGCACAGACCAGGCATGGTGGCACAGACCAGGCAGGGTGGCACATGCCTGTGCTCCCAGCACTCTGGAGGAGATGGATACAAGAGGATCAGAGTTTAAAGTCATCCTCAGCTGCATAATGAATTAGAGGCCAGCCTGGGATACTTGAGATCCTGTATAAAACAATTAATTAATCGATCAATCAATCAGTCTAGGCTCAGATTTAGCTACCTATAAATAACTAAGACGTTCCAGGTTATAACCACAAGGATGAAATTTTTGTGCAGAGGACACAGACTCATGCTAACTCTCCCTTTGAGATGTATCTCCTGCCCCCTTCCACCACACAGACTACAAGCTAAGCACCCTTGAGGCTCACTAAGGGTCTTGAGTCCCCAGCAAGTGTCTGCCTGAACCACTAACCTTTTTTGGTATAATTGAGACTGAAGTGACTATAAACCCCTAGGTATGAGCCAATATGGAGGCAGGCATGCGCTTGGGAGCCTGAGACACAAGGATAACTTCAGTCCAGCAATTCAAGGCCATCCTGGACAACACAGTCAGACTTCTTCTCAAAAATGGGAGAGAGACAGAGACAGAGATGGGGGGTGAGAGGTGGGATCCAAATGGGGTCAGCTATCAGCTATCCCTATGAAGCTTCTGAGACTACTTAACACCCCCATTTCTCCTGAGAAAACTCCCCCAATCCTACAGTCTCTGCTGCCTGTATCCCTTCCAAGAATGCACCTGCACCTGCCCAGAATGAACTCAGTGACTCAGTGGTCCCAGAGGTTCTTGTTCTCATCATTGAAAGAACTCAAAGGCAGATGAATAGGGAGACAGGCAGAATCCATTTCCCGAGAAACAAATGCAAAAGTTACTGTCCAAAGGGGAGGCTCTGACTAAGTAGCAAAGTGCCTGTACTCTCTGGGCAGGACATAGAGGCTGGAGGGAGATGTAGTCATTTATGCACATAATTATGGAATTGTGGGATTGGGAGAAAAGTCACAGGAATTCAGGGAGGACCAGTAGTTTAACCCAACATGTTTGTTTGTTTGTTTGTTTGTTTTCCAGTAGCAAGTTAGGAAGCTGGAGAGAAACCAGGGCATAAAACCAGATTGCTAATGAGATGTTAATAGAACCCCTGGCTGAACTTCACAAGGTAGGAGTTCCCTGCAGAGCACTGCTGAATCCAATGGCAGAACCTGTGTCTGGACCAGGCAAGTTAAATCGTTGTTTCTGTCTACTGCCCATGCATGTCACTTTCAGGCTTGTCGTGGGACATTTGATCACACTATGAACCCCGAGATTGCATTATTTAAATAAAATCAACCACAGGTCGATAAACCGAGCAAGCAACCAGCTGACTGGAAGTAACCATAGAAAGTGAGGAAAAGTCGGGAGGTCGGAGAGAGAGGAACAGGAAGT
This sequence comes from Peromyscus eremicus, assembly GCF_949786415.1. Taxonomy (NCBI): domain Eukaryota; kingdom Metazoa; phylum Chordata; class Mammalia; order Rodentia; family Cricetidae; genus Peromyscus; species Peromyscus eremicus. Next base: position 22,218 of record NW_026737597.1, on the reverse strand, counting down.
AGAAAGGAGGAGCATCGGATTGGAGGAGTTTTCTTTCAGACAACGTGGGAGAGAGCTTCCTTTCTGGAACAACAGTAAAGGAGGAAAGTTAGCTGGTGCGTTCTCTGCCTCTCTGAGCTAGCAGGTTTCACCCCAGCATCTGGCTCCCAAGTCTTTGTTGGTAAAATAAAAAAATTGAGACTTCGTCACACATTCGCCTCCCTGCGTGGAGGAGGCTGAGGCAGCTGCAGAAGTAGGGGTTCAGGTGCAGCCGCTGGGCAGCAGACAAAACAGCACAGTCCAAGGTACCACGTGTCCCTCTCAGGGCCAGATCCATGGCCTCTGGCCCCAAGGCGGCTCTTCCAGCTCTTCCGGGGGCAGTTCTGGCAGCATTTCAGAGCTGTGGAGTTTGGGATCATGAGGCTGCCTGCCCCAGCCTTTCAGCCTTATCCAGGGAAACGGAGCAATGCTCAAGAGAAGGCGCCAGCTGCGGCTGCTTTGGGGGTGGGAGTCCGAGGAAGGGAGAGTGGACCGGAAGTCAGGGCGCCTGGACTTCAGTGACTTCCTCAGCGGTGGGCCAGTCCTGTGTTCTGGGCTCATATGAAACTTCACATAACAATAATTCTCTTCAACTTGCCAATAACAACAAAAGCAAAATATCAACAGAACTAAAAACTAGAACACCATACTAGTACTGAAGGATAAAATTAAAAACTGATTTTATGTGAGCCAATGAGACAGTTCAGTGGGTAAAGGGGAAAAGGCCACCAAGCCTGACCACCTGAGTTCAGTCTAGACCACCTGCATGGTGCAATGACTCCCTAAGTTGTCTTCTGGTAGGTGTGTTCCCTGCACATCACACACACAATTAAGCTGTTGCTTATTTATACGTTTTATGTATGTGGGTATTTTGTCTGCACGTGTGCGGACCACCAGAAGGGGGCATCAGATCCCATGAGACTACAGTTACAGATGGCTGTCAGCCAGCATGTGGTGCTGGGAATTGAATTCAGAAGCCCTGGAAGAGCCCTAGCTAGGCTTCTTAGCCACTGAACTATCTCTCCAGCCCCTGGTTAAAGCCCTTTAGATGGGGGTTAGACTAAATGTGTTAAGACAGCTGTTGGGGTGGGAAGGTGGGAAGCTTGAGATCAGCAAAGACTACAGGTCAGAGCCTATCTGGAAACAGTAAATGAGGTGGCTGAACAAATAAAGGATCTGAATTCGACTTGAGGACCTGGGCATGGTGTGTGGGGACACTTCTCATCTCAGGACTCTGGCAGCTGAGGCAGGAGGACCACAGGTTCTGGAGGCCAGTCCGAGCCGCACTGTGGGACACTGTCTCCAAAAAGTAAAAAGGGAGAGGGAGGAGGAGGAGGAGGAGAGAAAACCCACAGGGGAAGCTGGGATTAGAGGAAGTGTGTGACCCCTTGGAGGCCTTTGAGATGTGATGTGAGTGTTGTGCCCAAATCATTGAGCATTTATTGTCCATTATTACTTAGCAGCGGCTATTTCTGGGGATACAACCACTCTGATGTGAGACCTTTGCCCACACCAATTTTTCATGATTGTTCAAAACCTTTTACAGATATATTGACGTAACTCTGTTATGGTGGGTTTGGGGAATTTCCCAGAAAAAATAAGAAGAAATAGTGCATATGATTAAGCTATTAAGAATGCTTTTCTTGTGGGGGGCAGTGGTGGTGCACTCCTTTAATCCTAGCATTCGGGAGACAGAATCTCTGAGTTTGAGGCCAATCTGATCTAAAAATCCAGTTCCAGGAAAAGCAGGGTTACATAGAGAAACCCTATCTTAAAAAGCCAAACAAACAAAAAGAATGTTACTCTTTTTTTTTTTTTAAGTTGACAGGGTTTGGGGGAGGGTTGTTTTGTTGGTTGGTTGGTTGGTTTTTTGAGACAGGGTTTCTCTGTGTAGCTTTGGAGCCTGTCCTGGAATTCACTCTGTAGCCTCGAACTCACAGAGATCTGCCTGCCTCTGCGCCACCACCCAGTTCTGTATTGTTATTTTTGTTTTTCACTTTTGAGAGAGAGAGAACATTAAGTTGGATGGGTAGGATTTGGGAGGAGTTGGGGGAGGATAAAATATGATCAAAACATATTGCTTGGGGAAAAAAACTCAGATATGGTGGCACACGTCTTTAATCTCCGCACTCAGGAGGCAGAGGCAGCTGGATCTCTGAGAGTTGCAGGACAACCAGGACTATATACTGAGGCCATGTCTTAATTTGAAAAAAAAAAAATTTGTTTTGGACCATAGCTTCAGAGGTTCGAGTCTACGGTCACTGGTACCATTGCTTAATAGTCCTGTGACAGGCAGAAACATCACATTAGAAGACCGTAACAGGGGAAAGTTGGTCACCTCTTAGGTCATAATGAATAAGAGAGGAACCAGCACAAGCGGTATCCTTAGAGGACAGGCCCAGAGTACCCTACGTCGTCTACCTAGACCCCATCCCTCGCTTCTACCATGTCCCAATGATGCCATCAGTTATGAGTACTTCAACAGATTAACACATCAGGAGTCAGAGCCTCCATGATCCAATCACTTCCTTAAGGTCCCACATTGCACTGTCCACAGATACATTCATCTTGGGGGGCATTATCCAAACCACAGAACCAATCTACGCGTTCAGTCAGCCTGCTGTGTTCTTTTGTCTTTCAGACACGAGGCAGCTGCCCCAGCACCAGTTTTAAATAACTTACTAACTGCCAGGAAGGATTTATAATGGACACTTTCTCTCCTTTCCTTGTAGTTCTAGAGGAGGGAAGATAGCTTCCTAAATTTCCACGATCCTTTGTGTGTGTGGTCCACGTACACTAACATGTGATAGCTATTCTTGGTTGTCCACTTGACCTACATCTGGAACTAAAACTCAAAAATGGAGGATACACACCGGGTGGTGGTGGTGGCACACTCTTCCAGCACTCAGGAGTCAGAGTCAGAAGCGCAAGGGCCTTGCGCTTGCTAGGCAAATGCTCTACCACTGAGCTAAATCCCCAACCCCAAGCAAACCCTTTTATGTATGTCTGTGTATTAGGTTCTCTAGAGCAAAAGTTCTCAACCTTTGTAATAAGGTTTTGACCCTTTAATACAGTCGTTCAAGGCTAGCCTGGCCTACAGAGTGAATTTCAAGACAGCCAGGGCCTACACAGAAACCCTGTCTTGAAAAAAAATAAAGCCGGGCGGTGGTGGCGCACGCCTTTAATCCCAGCACTCGGGAGGCAGAGCCAGGCGGATCTCTGTGAGTTCGAGGCCAGCCTGGGCTACCAAGTGAGTTCCAGGAAAGGCGCAAAGCTACACAGAGAAACCCTGTCTCAAAAAACCAAAAAAAAAATAAATAAATAAAAAGAAAAAAAAAAAGAAAAAAAATTAAATCAATAGAAAATAGAGGGCACACCTGTGAGGACACACACACACACACCACCACCACCACCACCACCACCACCACCACCCACCACCCACCCCTCCCACCCCCCACCCCATCCCGCTTAATTTGAAATCAGAAGATCCACTTCTAATCAGAATCACAGAGTTAGGAAAATGTCTTAGGGTTCTACTCTTGTGAAGAGACACCGTGACCACAGCAACTCTTATAAAGGAAAACATTCTATTGGGACTTGCTAACAGTTCAGAAATACAGACTTTATTGTGGAAAGCATGGCGGCATGCAGGCAGATGTGGTGCTGCAGAGGTAGCTGAGCGTTCTACATCTGGATCTGCAGACAGCAAGAAGGGAGATTGAATTACACTAGGCCTGGCTTGAGCTTCTGAGACCTCAAAGCCTGCCCCACAGTGACACACTTCCTCCAACAAGCCACACCTACTCCAGCAAGGCCTATGAGTGCCACTCTCCTGGGGCCTGTTGGGGCCATTTTCCTTCAGATGCAGAAGACACATCTTTAATCTGGGCCACACCCTCTGCCGGAAGCCTATATAAGGGCATGGAAAGGAGCCGTTTGCTCTGCCTGCTTGCTCTCGCCTTGCTAGGAAACCCATTCCTTCACTGGCATTAGAGCCAACTTTGGGATTCCAGCATCTGCTGAAGACCAGCTGTACATCCAGCCTCACAGACTGAGAATCATCGGGATCCTTGGATTCGTAGCCAGCCTCTGTTGGATTAGCGAGACTGCAGCCTGTAAGCAAATCCCCCCCCCCCCTTTTTTTTTCAGGGCTGAGGACCGAACCCAGGGCCTTGCAACCCAGGGCCTTGCGCTTGCTAGGCAAACGCTCTACCACTGAGCTAAATCCCCAACCCCAAGCAAACCCTTTTATGTATGTCTGTGTATTAGGTTCTCTAGAGCAAAAGTTCTCAACCTTTGTAATAAGGTTTTGACCCTTTAATACAGTTCCTCATGCTGTGCTGACCCCCAACCATAAGATTATTTCGTTGCTACTTCATAGCTGTAGTTTTGCTACAGTTCTGGATTGTAATGCAAATATCTCATGTGCACCTGGTGGTGGCCGCGGCGGCGGCGGCGGCGGCTCACGCCTTTAATCCCAGCACTTGGGAGGCAGAGGCAAGGCAGATCTCTGTGAGTTCAAGGCCAGCTTGATTTACAGAGTGAGTTTCAGGACAGCCAGGGCTGTTACACAGAGAAACCTGTCTGAAAAACCTGGTGTGCAGGATATCTGATATGCAATTCCTGTGAAGGAGTTTCATCCCATAGGTTGAGAACCGTTCAATCCCATAGGGGTTGGAGACACATACCAAGTTGTCCCAGCACCTAAGAGGTTGAAGCTGGAGGATCACTTGAGACCAGTTTAAATCGAGCTTAGGCAACATAATAGGGCGGGTCTCAAGCACATGACAAATAACAGATTTAGTACTATTGTAAGGTACTCTGAGGATGGACAGATCTTGGTGTTTGGGGGTGGGGCCTTTGGAGATTGATAAGATTTGTATCATCGTTAGGGTTTGGCCTCTGTAATTGAATTCTGGTGGCTCCTATAAGTAGAGCTAGAGAGCTGAAGTACTGTGACAGTCATACACAGCTTCAGGATTCTCCAGAGACAAGACCACCATCCGTTGGCCTTCTGACCTTTCACATCCAGAACCGTGAGCTGAAATGATTTTTTTCTTTATAATTCAGAAGGCAGTGATACTGTGTAATTAGTAACATAAAACCGGGGGAAACATGAGTTTTGTTGAGTCCCTCCTCATCTTGATTTCATTTATATTTTCCTCATAGTTTCAGTGGTTTTTTTAAAAATATATAATGTAAATCTAAGCAAAGTTACCCAAACTTTCACACATTTTTTTTTCTTCTTAAAAATCAAGTTTAGGGCTGGGCGGTGGTGGCGCACGCCATTGATCCCAGCACTCAGGAGGCAGAGGCAGGCGGATCTCTGTGAGTTCATAGCCAGCCTGGGCTACAGAGTGAGTCCAGGACAGGCACCAAAACAACACAGAGAAACCCTGTTTCGAAAAAACAACAACAACAAAAACCCGAAACAAACAAACAAAAGATGAAGTTTAGAATTCTGTGTGGTCTTCCTTTATTAATACTGAAGTTCTTGAGACAGACATGTCTGGAAGTAATCCTGACTACTCCAGACTCTGAGCCAGCCTGGGCTACATACATAGTAAGATTCTGTCTCAGGACTGGAGATGGGGTTTGGCAGGGAGAAACAAAAAGTCAAGGGATTTCTCACTGAATTATGTATTGATTTTATTGGACAGGCACCCTATGTAAGCCCTGGCTGGTTTCGAATTTTCTACTAAACTGACCTAAAACTCAGAAGATCCTCTGCCTCCAGGGTACTGGAATTAAGGTGTGGACTACCAGGCCCAGCTAGGGAGTTGGTTTGTTTCTTGTTTTTTTTTTTTTTTTAATTAAAAGAAATGTCTTTCAATTTGTGTGTTCACATACATAGCACAACTGTGGAGGTCTTAGGACAGCTTTGAGAAGTGTGTTCTCTTCACCAACGTTGGCCTTGGGGGCTGAATTCGGGTCACCGTGGGCTCAGTCACTTACTTGTTTACCTTTTGATTGTTTGGGCTTGTTTTTGAGACAGGCCCTCACTGTATCCCTGGCTGTCCTGGAACTCAGCACATATATCTAAACCAGGCCTGCCTCTGTCTCCCGAGTGCTGGGATTAAAGGCGTGCGCCACCGCCGCCCGGCTTGTCAGTACCATTTGCTGAATAGCCTCCCCACCCACTACACGCCATGTGCTTGCTGGGTTTTGGTTTTTGGTTTTGGGGCAGTCTCTCTATGCAGGCCTGCCTGGATACATAGAAAATGCACTCCAGACGGGCTGGTCTTAGACTCACAGATTTAATAATTTTATTTTAATGTTAGAGAAAGAATTTATTTATTGTGTGTGGTTTTTGTTTTGGTTTTTCCCTTTTTACCTGTATGTTGGTGTACCACATGTGAGGGAGTCACATACCCAGGCCTGGAGTCTCACGTGGTCGTGCGTGCGTGCGTGCGTGCGTGCGCTGCCGAGTGAGTGCTGGGTTCCCTGTGAGAGCAGCCAGTGCTGCTGAGAGATGTTCTCAGAAACAGAAAACTCATTTCTTTCAACAGCTTGAAATATATATATTTCATCAGTGTCATTACACTTTTCTCTCTTTTAGGACTTTTCTTTGTTAAAACCCAGTGGTGCTGAGGGTTTTTTTCACCTCTAAGAGCCAGCCCCTCTAAGTTGGATCTGAAAGTGTACTCACATCATGAAGCAAAGCCTGGACATCAAGAATGTCACAACATCGGAAAGGAGTAAGTGAAAAATAGAAAGTAAACATTAAGCAAAATTAAAAATAGTTTGGGTGGTACCGGGGACAGAACCCAGAACCCTGGTCTACCACTGGCCACACTCTCAGCTAGTTTTCTCCTCGTCCTCTTCCGTTTTCTGTAGATGGGTCTCACTATGTAAACCTGTCTGAAGTCAGGTCGTGTGATGCCTCCAGCTGCATCAGACCTCTTGGGTACTAGGATTAGAAGCATGTACTACCACATCTGGCTGCATCTTTTTCTTTTTTTGTTTGCTTTGGTTTCCTGCAACGTGGTAAAGTGGGCTGGAGAGGTGGCTCAGGAATTAAGAGCACATGATGCTATTGTAGAGGACCCAGGTTTTGATTCCCAGAACCCACGTAGTGGCTCGTAGCTTTCTGTAACTCCCAGTTTGAGCTCATAAAATACCCTATTCTGGACTCCACGATACTTGCATGAACATGGTGCATATAAACTCACAAGGCAAGTAACACATTGTAAGAGTCAAAGTTGCATTTTAAATTTTAATTACTCTGTATAAGAGATCCATAAAACAAAAATGCCTCTGATTTGCAAGCCCCTTGTCCAAAGACAGATAGTTCCTGAAATGCTAAAGGCTATTGTTTGTGGGAGACTATGTCAGGATATACCCTTGCCTCTGATTGGATGTAGGCAAGAGGTAGGTAGGAAATACATCAGGATGTATGATTGCCCCTGATTGGACCTGGTGGAAAATGCTGTGAATTGTGGGTTTTACCTTTTAAGCCCCTGCAAAATGTGATTTGGGACCATTTCCTTAGAACCTGGGTATGGACCTGGCCAGTATTTAACTAAAGCTTGCTTCAGATTTGGCTTTAAACTGTGGATAGTGCTCTTATTCTTGACCAGTGGGATTAACAACATAAAATAAAAATAAACAGAACTTTAAAAGAGAAAAGAAAAGAAAATCAAGGTAAATGACTTTACATCTATTTCTTTCGGGGTTGGGCATATAGCCCTGTTGGTAGGGCTTTTCCAACAGGCACAAGGTCTTCTGGTCAACCTCAAGCACTGTGAACACCAAACTGTCACATCTGTTTATATAAAATTTATATAAAAAAAAATTCAAGGTCACCCCTAATAATGATGATAATAATAATAAAAGTTTTGAAGCAGATTCTCACCACAGCCCAGGCTGGCCTTCTGCCTCAGCCTCCAGAATGTTGGAATCACACTCACACTGAGAACCAAATATATTCTAATGTGGAAGGATGTTAAGCGTGATCTGAAAGTACACTCACAGCTTGCTTGTATCCTACAGGTCTCTTTAAAAAAAAACAACAAATTACACACCACGGGCGACAAGACCCAGGACACTCCAGCTGGAGCAGCTCGAAGGGAGGATGGAAGAGGAAGACAGAAAAGAGAAAGAAACCAGAAGCGAAACTGAAGAAACGTGTAAAGCAGCAGAAAAAGCCAAGGCCCAAGAAGTCAGTCAGCAAACCCCTCATGGCCACTCTGTGGGCGAGGTTTAAATCAAGACTACTCCCCACGGCAAAAGACTGTCACTTGCTGTCATTCCAGTTCAGCTTGACAGACAAGCAGGTACTCAGGCTCTCCCTTTCATGTCACTCTCGTGATGCTGTTCCTTAACTGTTACGCTTTTTTTAATTTATTGTTTTATGTATATATGTATTTATGTGTGCCCTGTCTGCTTCAGATCTGTAGCAAGCACATACCCCGGTTTCGGGGGAGGAATAATCACTCTTGATTCAGACTTGGTATACACTCATTTATTCACACAGTAAGATCACAAGCAATATTTATCCCGTCTTCCAAATGGAAGCAGGGATACCTCTCCGGGTGTACAGGTCTGGACTCGCCACGTCTTTTCCTCTGGATCTTGGGTCAGCCTTCCTCCGGTCAGCCACGTCTGCACTGGGGACAGTATCTCACCTCTCTGGCAGAGGAGAGTCGTCTCACGAGGGTCTGATGAGCTCTGTTGGTTGGGTCTGAGGCTTCATCTTTTATATTCTTTCCTGGCTAGGATTCTAGTCTTATCCCTACTTCTACACACAGCTTATAGCTTATCATTACTCCATTTATGGTTTACTTACGTCATTCTATTGCTTATCACTCCTGACCAGGGTTGTTCACCCTAGGCCTTACATTTTTCTTACAAGATCCCATTATAGATGGTTGTGAGACACCATGTGGGTGCTGGGAGTTGAACTCGAGACCCCTGGAAGAGCAGCCAGTGCTCTTTGACTGCTGAACCATCTCTTCAGCCCCTGTGGGTTTAAGAATGAAAGAAATGTCCATCCCACACGCTGATTCACGTACGATAGGTCCAAGTGAATCCTGGCAGTTCTAACCTAATCAATGGATTTTGAGCCCTTGGGACTCGATGGAAGAGGGGTTGTGGCTAGTGCCGTGTAGTATTGCTTTCTCTGTCTATGTCCAGCACAAGGTGACCAGCCTCGTGGTCCATGTGTTCCCACTTCCTTGATGGTGAACCCCATCTCAGGCCCCAGTTAATGGGAAGAGTGACCATGGAGGAGCACTCTGAAACCAGGAGCTGACGGATCATGCCTTCCTTTCTCTAGCAGGTTTCGTTAGGTTGTTAACACGGAAGTGGCGAATAGAAACCACTATCCTTACTCCTATGTTAATCTCATTTTTCTCAGATCTTCCAATGGTTTTGGGAAAAGAGGAAGAAATACAAGGAAGAAAGAAAAACTCAACCTGCAGCAGAGCAAAACAAACAGGACCCAGGCGATGCAGACCCGCTGTGCTAATACCTGATAAAAGAGGAGCCGGAAGTAATGGATTCATGTTTGATGCGATAAAGACCAGTAAACTTACTTGGAAGACATTATGTTACAAAATTAAAATTTAGCTAAGAAATGCTGCCTCTGACATGTGGTTTGAGAGAATTTGACGGCTGGGTGGTGTTGGCTCATGCCTTTAATCCCAGCACTCGGAAGGCAGAGCCAGGTAGATCTCTGAGTTCGAGGCCACCCTGGTCTACAGGGTGAGATCTAGGACAGGCACCAAAACTACACAGAGAAACCTTGCCTGGAAAAACCAAAAGAGAGGGAGAGAGACAGAGAGAGAGGGAGACAGAGAGAGAGGAAGAATTTGACCCCCAGCCTCGTGTGGTGAGGATTAAGCAATCACTATGTTCCAGGTACCGATCCAGGGATGCAGATACTGAGCACTACTACTTCCCAGCCCGAGGGACTCTCACCACGGGGAGGACAGCGGAGATCTGCATTGTACCTGTCGCCACTTCTTCCACTCCTGTACCTCCATACTGCAGTCTCAAACGGAAATCCAACCAAGCCCCTAAATGGAGTTACCTAGGCAGAGGTGGTTTGCCCGGCAGCAGGCAGCCCACGACAATCAACTCTGTGTACTCCTCCCTAGAGCCACAAGGAAAGGTTCAAGACCAGGTGCCCACGCGACTCACACCTACTCAGGGCAAAAGGAGCTGGCACTGAACTCGCCGCAAGGGAAGATCTTCCAAGCCCAGACCATAAGCTAGGTGCCTGCACTGACTGCTCTCTATCCTTCCGTACAGTGTCGCAAGCCTGGGGACTATTCCTAGGGGTGCATGGGACCGCCTTTCCCAGCATTCCTTACTCTAAATGAGGAAGCTGAACTGCCGGGAAATAATGTGATTTAATCAGACAACTCCAAAGGCTTTCTGCTTTCAATTACAACATGAATGATGTTCTATCAACTTGTATTTTATATGGAGTGCTTCTATCTGTTTCATGTTCTTTATTAAAATCTCAGTGTAGCTGGGCATGGAGGCATAGGTGAGAAGATCTCTTTGAGTTCAAAGCCAGCCTGATCTACACAGACAGTTCCAGGTCAGGCAAGGCTACAGAGTGAGACCCTGTCACCCTGGGCGGGGGTGACCGGGAGGATTCCAATGTGATAATATCAGTAAAAAACATCCTTATCTTTTTAACTTTTGGGGAGTGGGAAGAATGCTAAGGATTGAACCCAGGGACTTCATAAGTTTTCTACCCCTGAACTACACTTCAGCCCACATCTCTGATTTTTTTCAAATGCATTTTAGCAGTCATGTGGTGGTACACTTTCTAAAATTTTGTACTCAAGAGACAGGCCAGAGGACTGCCTAAGTTCAAAGCTATCCTATGGAGATGTCTCAAAAAAAATTATTTTCGGGTGATTGTTTTGTTCTTCAATAGAAATTCTTTTCCTGATTGCTTACTTTTGAGACAGGGTTTCTGTGTAGCCCTGGCTGTCCTGGAACTCACTTCCACCTGCCTCTGCCTCCAAAGTGCTGAGGTTGTATGCGCTGCCACTACCACCACCACCCTGCTCTTTTCCAGATTTATTTTTTGAAGATTTTTTTGGTTTTTCGAGACAGGGTTTCTCTGTGTAGCTTTGCGCCTTTCCTGGAACTCACTTGGTAGCCCAGGCTGGCCTCAAACTCACAGAGATCTGCCTGGCTCTGCCTCCCGAGTGCTGGGATTAAAGGATTTTTGTGTATTGGGATTTTGTCTGCATGCATGTCTGCATAAGGGTGTCAGGTCCTCTGGAACTGGAGTTACAGACAGTTGTGAGTTGCCATGTGTGTGCTGGGAATTGAACCTGGGTCCTCTGGGAGAGCAGTTAGTGCTCTTAACCACTGAGCCATCTCTCCAGCCTCCTTTTCCAGATTTTTAATGTATCCTTTTTGTTTGTTCTTTGACTCAAGGTCTCATGTAGCACAGGTTGACCTTGAACTCCTTGTCTTCCATCTTCCTGCTTCCAAATACTGGGGTTAATCCTGAGAGTCATCAAAGAAAAACCAACTCCACCATTTGGAGCCAAATTTGAAGCAATCTATTTAAATGTAAAATACTGACCAAGATGGACTTTGGTCAGGACCACTCCCTGAAATTTCCTAGCTGAGTGGCCCCAAGACAGGTGTTACAGAGCTATTTAAGGAAAACCCATATGGTCACATACTTTACCATGTGATTTCGTTGTTATTTTCTAAGAACTACAACTCCCAGCATCCCAGGAAGTTACCTGATCCTTGGGCAGGTGGGCCTTACAGGTTAATTTAGGGTATTGTACTGGAGTTACAGAGCTATGCTGCCAACCCTGGCAGACTGAATGTATCTTAGTGTGTGTCAGATATGGAACAGCATTGTGAAATGTTTTATGTGACACTATGTGTAAGCGGACTTCTGGAAGGGTAAGAAAGTGGCATAGATCTAGGGGTACAAATAAACTTCTATTTTTTGCCCTTGTGTGGATGTGAAGTTTTCATAATGCATAATTACTGATTTTATGTATGGAAAAAATCAATAAAGAAATGACCAACTGGTGTGGAGATGGCTCTGTTGACACAGTGTGCAGCCTGTCTGTGTACCTGTAGACAGCTGTTCTGCCTCGTTTCTCTACATACTTGGCAAAGCTCCCAAGGGGAAGCTTGAGACTACATGTTAGCTACACAGAGCAATGGGTTCTCCTGTAGTTTGTAAACATATTTATGTGTATGAGCCTGTGTTCGTTTCTATACACCACGCATGCAGTGTCTGTCAGGCCAAAAGAGGGCATCATTGGATCTTCTGAAATGAGTTACAGACAGATGAGTGAGCTGGGAACCAAACCTGGGTCCTCGAAAAAGCAGCAGGTACTCCATGACTGAGTGATCTCTCCAGCCCCATTGTACTATTTTCACAGCTTACATAGATCAGCCCCCTAGCCAGGCTGGATAGGTCTGAGACTCAGGACAGCACTTCCCCTCTGGTGCTTAGCATGTTTCCTCCAGAAACCTCAGACTGCCAGACCCCTTTCCCTGACTTGGCTCTCCAGCTGTTCCATGCTGCCTCCTCAGCTCCGCTACAGGCTCATGGGAAGCTGTGTGCAACACCCATCTTTTCCGTGGTGTTAGAATAGAAAAACTAAAAACTACCATGTGGGCATGTAAGACCTAGCATTCCAGTTGGGCTGTCAATCACTTGATCGAGGGACTGACTGCTCTTAGAAAAGCAGGCTCATCTTAAGCCATACTAGAGAGATGGGCTATTTAAATTAGATGCTCGACTTTTTTCTACCTGCCTGTAGTATATGAGCTGATGGCCACAACCAAGGTTTGCCCAGTTTTCTGAATTACTCAGAAAAGTGTTAAAAGTATAATTTTTATTTTTTTATTTTATTTTTTTTATTTTTATTTTATTTTATTTTATTTTATTTTATTTTGGTTTATTGAGACAGAGTTTCTCTGTGTTAACAGTCCTGGCTGTCCTGGAACTTGCTTTGTAGCCCAGGCTGGCCTCGAATTCACAAACATCCACCTGCCTCTACCTCCCAAGTGCTGGGATTAAAGGCATGCGCCACCACCACCCGGCATAAGTTCTTAATAGTGAAATGTTTCATTGAGGCTTGCTCAGTAATTGAGTAAAACCAAAACTTATTATAAGCCACAGTCATCCTAGGGTCCCCCCTTCTAAATATATAGCCTCCATGGTTCTGTGGGTTGCAGTCTAATTGTTCTTTGCTTTATATCTAGTATCCACTTATGAGTGAGTTCATACCATGTTTGTCCTTCTGAGTCTGGGTTACCTTACTCAAGATGATATTTTCTAGTTCCATCCATTTGCCTGCAAATTTCATGCTGCCATTGCTTTACTCTGCTGAGTAGTACTCCATTGTGTATATGTACCACATTTTCTTAATCTATTCTTCAGTTGACAGGCATCTGGGTTGTTTCCAGGTTCTGCCTATTACAAATAGTGCTGCTATGAACATAGTTGAGCATATATTTTTGTGGTATGAATCAGCATTTCTTGGGTATATGCCCAAGAGTGGCATGGCTGGGTCTTGAGGTAGTTCGATTCCTAATTTTCTGAGAAAATGCCATACTGATTTCCACAGTGGTTGTACAAGCTTGCATTCCCACCAACAGTGGAGGAGTGTTCCCTTTGCTCCACATCCTCTCCAACATTGACTATCATGAGTGTTTTTGATCTTAGCCATTCTGACAGGTGTTTAAGGTGGTATCTCAGAGTCGTTTTGATTTGCATTTCTCTGATGATTAAGGATGTTGAGCATTTCTTTAAGTGTCTTTCAGCCATTTGTGATTCTTCTTTTGTAAATTCTCTGTTTAGCTCTTTAGCCCATTTTTTAATTAGATTGTTCAGTATTTTGATGTCTAGTTTCTTGAGTTCTTTATCTACTGTGGAGATCAATCCTCTGTCAGATGTGGGGTTGGTGAAGGTCTTTTTCCATTCTGTAGGCTGTCTTTTTGTCTTATTGACCATGTCTTTTTGCCCTGCAAAAGCTTCTCAGTTTCAAGAGGTCCCATTTATTAATTGTTGTGCTCAGGGTCTGTGCTGCTGGTGTTATATTTAGGAAGTGGTCTCCGGTGCCAATGCGTTCAAGAGTACTTCCTACTTTCTCTTCTATTAAGTTTAGTGTAACTGGATTTATGTGGAGGTCTTTGATCCACTTGGACTTGAGTTTTGTGCATGGTGACAGATATGGATCTATTTGTAATCTTTTACATATTGACATCCAGTTATGCCAGCACCATTTGTTAAAGATTTTTTTTTTCTATTGTATAGTTTTGGCTTCTTTGTCAAAAATCAGGTGTTCATATGTGCATGGATTAATGTCAGGGTCTTCAATTCGATTCCATTGGTCCGTATGTCAGTTTTTATACCAGTACCAAGCTGTTTTTATTACTATAGCTCTATAGTAGAGCTTGAGGTCAGTGATGGTGATGCTCCAGAGGTTGCTTTATTATACAGGATTCTTTAGCTGTCCTGGGTCTTTTGTTTTTTCATATGAAGTTGAGTATTTTTCTTTCCAAGTCTGTGAAGAATTGTGTTGGGATTTTGATGGGGATTGCATTGAATCTGTAGATTGCTTTTGGTAAGATTGCCATTTTTACTATGTTAATCCTACCTATCCATGAGCATGAGAGATCCTTCCATTTTCTGATATCTTCTTCAATTTCTTTCTTTAGAGATTTAAAGTTCTTATCAAAAAGGTCCTTCATTTGTTTAGTTAGTATTATCCCAAGGTATTTTATATTATTTGTGGCTATTGTAAAGGGTGATGTTTCTCTGACTTCTTTCTCAGCCCTTTTATCATTTGTGTATAGGAGGGATACTGATTTTTTTGAGTTGATCTTGTATCCTGCCACTTTACTGAAGGAGTTTATCAGCTGTAGGAGTTCCCTGGTAGAATTTTTGGGGTCACTTATGTATACTATCATATCATCTGCAAATAGTGAAAGTTTGACTTCTTCCTTTCCAATTTGTATCCTTTGGATCTCCTTTTGTTGTCTTATTGCTCTAGCTAGAACTTCAAACACTATATTGAATAAATATGGGGAGAGTGGACAGCCTTGTCTTGTTCCTGATTTTAGTGGTATCGCTTTGAGTTTCTCTCCGTTTAATTTGATGGTGGCTGTTGGCTTGCTGTAAATTGCCTTTATTATGTTTAGGAATGTTCCCTGTATTCCTGATCTCTCTAAAACCTTTATCATGAAGGGGTGTTAGATTTTGTCAAATGCTTTTTCAGCATCTAATGAGATGATCATGTGGTTTTTTTCTTTCAGATTGTTTATATGGTGTATTACATTGACAGATTTTCGTATGTTGAACAATCCTTGCATCCCTGGGATGAAACCTACTTGGTCATGGTGGATAATTTTTTTGATGTGTTCTTGGATTCGGTTTGCCAATATTTTGTTGAGAATTTTTGAATCAATGTTCATGAGGGAGATTGGTCTTTAATTCTCTTTCTTTGTTGCATCTTTATGTGGTTTGGGTATCAGGGTAATTGTAGCCTCAAAAAAAGAGTTTCGTGACAGGCGGTGGTGGCACACGCCTTTAATCCCAGCACTCGGGAGGCAGAGCCAGGCGGATCTCTGTGAGTTCGAGGCCAGCCTGGGCTACCGAGTGAGTTCCAGGAAAGGCACAAAGCTACACAGAGAAACCCTGTCTCGGGAAAAAAAAAAAAAAAAAAAAAGTTTGGTAATGTTCCTTCTGTTTCTATTGTGTGGAACAATTTGAAGAATATTAGAATTAGTTATTTGAAAGTCTGATAGAATTCTGCACTGAAGCCATCTGATCCTGGGCTTTTTTGGTTGGGAGACTTTTGATGACTGTTTCTATTTCTTTAAGGGTTATTGGTCTATTTAAATAGTTTATCTGGTCTTGGTTTAACTTTGGTATGTGGTATTTATCCAGAAAATTGTCCATTTCTTCCAGATTTTCCAATTTTGTGGAGTACAGATTTTTGAAGTATGACCTGATGATTCTCTGGATTTCCTTGTTGTTTGTTGTTACGTCTCCCTTTTCGTTTCTGATTTTGTTAATTTGGGTGCTCTCTCTTTGCCTTTTGGTTAACTTGGCTAGGGGTTTGTCTATCTTGTTGATTTTTTTCAAAGAACCAACTTTGTTTCATTGATTCTTTGTATTGTTCTCTTGGTTTCTATTTCATTGATTACAATTTGATTATTTCCTGGCGTCTATTTCTCCTGGGTGAATTTGTTTCTTTTTGTTCTAGAGCTTTCAGTTGTGCTGTTAAGTCATTGGTATGAGATTTCTTCATCTTCTTTATGTGTGCATTTAGAGCTATGAATTTTCCTCTTAGCACTGCTTTCATAGTGTCCCATACGTTTGGGTATGTTGTACTTTCATTTTCATTGAATTCTAGGAAATCTTTTTTTTTTTTTTTAAAGATTTATTTATTTATTATGTATACAGAAGAGGGTGCCAGATCTCATTACAGATGGTTATGAGCCACCATGTGGGTGCTGGGAATTGAACTCAGGACCTCTGGAAGAGCAGTCAGTGCTCTTAACCTCTGAGCCATCTCTCCAGCCCGAATTCTAGGAAATCTTTAATTTCTTTATTTCTTCCTTGACCCATTGGTGTTTCAGGTGAGCATTATTCATTTTCCATGAGATTGTAGTCTTTCCATAATTTTTGTTGTTGTTGTAATCTAACTTTTAGGGCATGGTGGTCCAATAAGATACAGGAGGTTATTCCAATGTTTTTGTATCTGTTGAGATTTGCTTTGTGACCAAGCATGTGGTCGATTTTTGAGAAGGTTCCATGGGTTGCTGAGAAGAAGGTATATTCTTTTGTGTTAGGATGAAATGTTCTGTAGATGTTGATTAAGTCCATTTGAGTCATAACATCAGTTAGGCCCTTTATTTCTTTGTTAAGTTTCAGTCTGGTAGATCTGTCTTTTGGTGAGAGTGGTGTGTTGAAATCTCCCACTACTAATGTGTGGGGTTTGATGTGTGATTTAAGCTTTAGTAATGTTTCTTTTCTTTTTTCTTTTTTCTTTTTTTTTGGTTTTTCAAGACAGGGTTTCTCCTTGTAGCTTTGTGCCTTTCCTGGAACTCACTTGGTAGCCCAGGCTGGCCTCAAACTCACAGACATCCGCCTGGCTCTGCCTCCTGAGTGCTGGGATTAAAGGCGTGCACCACCACCGCCCGGCTAGTAATGTTTCTTTAATGAATGTGGGTGCCTTTGTATTTGGGGCATAAATGTTCAGAATCCAGACTTCATCTTGGTGGATTTTTCCTGTGATAAATATGTAATGTCCATCCTGATCTCTTTTGATTGATTTTAGTTTTAAGTCTATTTTATTAGATATTAGGATAGCTACACCAGCTTGCTTCTTAGGTCCATTTGATTGGAAAGCGTTTTACCAGCCCTTTACTCTGAGGTAGTGTCTGTCTTTGAAGTTAAGGTGTGTTTCTTGTATGCAGCAGAAGGATGGATCCTGTTTTCTTATCCATTTTGTTAGTCTGTGTCTTTTTATAGATGAGTTGAGACCATTGATATTGATGGATATTAATGACCAGTGACTGTTAATTCCTGTTAATTTTTTTGTAGTAGTATTGCGTTTTCCTTCTTTGGTATTTGTTGATGTGGGATTATCTATTGCCTGAGTTTTCATGGGTGTGTTTAGCTTCTTTAGGTTGGATTTTTCCTTCTAGTGCTTTCTGTAGGGCTGGATTTGTAGACAGGTATTGTTTAAATCTGGTTTTATCATGGAATATTTTGTTTACTCCGCCTATGGTGATTGAGAGTTTTCCTGGGTATAATAGTCTGGGTTGGCATCCGTGGTCTCTTAGTGTCTGCATAACATTTGTCCAGGACCTTCTAGCTTTCATAGTCTCTATTGAGAAGTCTGATGTTATTCTGATGGGTCTGCCTTTATATGTTACTTGGTCTTTTTCCTTTGCGGCTCTTAATATTTTTTCTTTGTTCTGTATGTTTAGTGTTTTGATTATTGTGTGTTGAGGGGACTTTTTTTTGGATCCAGCCTATTTGGTGTTCTGTAAGCTTCTTGTATCTTCATAGGTATTTCTTTCTTTAGGTTAGGTAAGTTTTCTTCTATGATTTTGTTGAATATATTTTCTGTGCCTTTGAGTTGGTATTCTTCTCCTTCTCCTATCCCTATTATTCTTAGGTTTGGTCTTTTCATAGTGTCCCAAATTTCTTGGACATTTTGGGTTACGACTTTTTTGTCTTTAGTGTTTTCTTTGACTGACGTATCTATTTTCTCTACTGTGTCTTCAGTGTCAGAGATTCTCTGTTCCATCTCTTGCATTCAGTTGGTTATGCTTGCTTCTGTAGTTCCTGTTCGTTTAGTCAGGATTTCTATTTCCGGCATTCCCTCAGTTTGTGTTTTCATTATTGTCTCAATTTCAATTTTCAGATCTTGAACTTTTTTTCATCTGTTTAATTACTTTTTCTTGGCTTTCTTTGATTTCTTCCATTTTTTTGTTTGTTTTATCTTCCATTTCTTTTTTTTAAATTTTTTTAAAAATTTTTATTTTTTATGTATATTGGTGTTTTGCCTGTAGGTATGTCTGTATGAGGGCCTCGGATCCCGAGGAACTGGAGTTACAGATATCTGTGACCTGCCATGTGGTTGCTGGGAATTGAACTCAGGACCTCTGGAAGAGCAGCCAGTGCTCTTAACCACTGAGCCATCTCTCCAGCCTTCTTCCATTTCTTTAAGGGAATTTTTTATTTCCTCTTTAAGGGAGTTTTTCATTTCCTCTTTAAGGGAATTTTTTATTTCTTTTTTAAGGGACTATATCATCATCTTAAAGCCATTTTTTAGGATTGATTTCTTCTGTTTCTTCTGCCTTGGTATGCTCAGGTCTTGCAACTGTAGAATCACTAGGTTCTGATGTTGTCATATAGGTCTTTTTTTTTTTCTTTTTTTTTTTTTTTTTTGGTTTTTCGAGACAGGGTTTCTCTGTGTAGCTTTGCGCCTTTTCCTGGAACTCACTTGGTAGCCCAGGCTGGCCTCGAACTCACAGAGATCCGCCTGGCTCTGCCTCCCGAGTTGTAAGGAACACATGTAAGGCCTAGGGTGAACAACCCTGGTCAGGAGTGATAAGCAATAGAATGATGTAAGTAAACCACAAATGGAGTAGTGATAAGCTATAGACTATGTGTGAAAGTAGGGATAAGACTAGAAACCTAGCCAGGAAAGAATATAAAAGATGAAGCCTCAGACCCGACCAACAGAGCTCGTCAGGCCCTCGCGTGAGACGACTCTCCTCTGCCAGAGACGTGAGATCCTGTGCCCAGTGCAGACGTGGCTGACCTGAGGAAGGCTGACCCAAGATCCAGAGGAACAGACGTGGCGAGTCCGGACCTGTATATCCAGAGAGGTACTCCTGCTTCCATTTGGAAGACAGGATGAATATTGCTTGTGATCTTACTGTGTGAATAAATGAGTGTTATACCAAGTCTGAATCAAGAGTGATTATTCCTCCCCCGTAACTGGGGTATGTGCTCACTACACTAACCATAAACTCACTATGTAGTCCAAGCTGGCCTCAAACTCATGACAATTCTTTTGTCTGAGTCCCAGCCTGCAACTCTAAGTGCTGAGATTGCATGCATAAGACTCTATGCACAATTTAAAATATTAAAATTTACACTGAGTGGTGGTGGCACATACCTTTGATCCCAGCAATCAGGAGGCAGAGACAGAAACAGATCTCTGAGTTTCAGGCCAGCCTGTTCTACAGAGCAAGTTCCATGACATCCAGAGCAGTTACACAGAAAAACACTATCTCCAAAACAAAAAACCAAAAATTATGGAGCGGCCGCGGCCGCAGAGGCAGGCAGAGTGGCGGCAGCCGAGACGCAGTTTTAATAAAGACCAGAAACTGAGCTATTACCCACTGAGGAGTTAGTGAAAACAAGCTCTTAATCAAGAGCTTGGAACAGGGACGCTTTTAATCCCAACACCCGGGAAAGGAGCCGTCTCCATGGGACGCAACCAGAACGGATCCAAACACTCTGTCTGAGGCCAAGCTAGGGCCCAGCTGCCGATCCTGTGAAATCCAACAACTTATAGGTGTTGATGAGACTACCCTGCTCAGCTGAAATCCATTCGGGAGAGGATTCAGAATCCTACAGCTTGCAGTCTGAGGAAAAAAGATCAGCTGAGGAGTTGACGAATGAGCAAAACGTGACCTGAGAACAACAAAAGAAGGTGCCGCCCAGCCACCGAACCAGATCACTAGAATAATAAGCCTACACTACACTGACTGGGAACAGATAAGCTCCCATCTCCAGACCGGCAGATTAGGTCTCTAGCCCCTAAGCCCTACCCATTGGAGTCCCAACAACCAGACAGCTACCTTTCCCTGCTCCCCTACCAAAAAAACAAAACAAAAAAAAAAAACAACAACAACAACAACAAAAAAACCCCTAACCCTTATGAACCTAACAACCACTGAAACCATAAGCACACCCTTCACCAAATGGGAGCAACTGCTCCCCGAGACAGAACCCACTAACACTGATTTTACTAAGCTGTTCCTGAAAAACAGCCCAACAGCACCGATTTAACCAAGAACTCCTAGTGGACCAAGACTAACAATTAGAACAAGAGAGGCACCTTCAGACACAGACACCACCTGCACCGAGCAGAGGAAAAAATGAGTAGACACCAGTGCAAAAATACAGGCAACCTAAAGACCTATATGACGCCGGGCGGTGGTGGCGCACGCCTTTAATCCCAGCACTCGTGTAGCGAGCACATACCCCAGTTACGGGGGAGGAATAATCACTCTTGATTCAGACTTGGTATAACACTCATTTATTCACACAGTAAGATCACAAGCAATATTCATCCTGTCTTCCAAATGGAAGCAGGAGTACCTCTCTGGATATACAGGTCCGGACTCGCCACGTCTGTTCCTCTGGATCTTGGGTCAGCCTTCCTCAGGTCAGCCACGTCTGCACTGGGCACAGGATCTCACGTCTCTGGCAGAGGAGAGTCGTCTCACGTGAGGGCCTGACGAGCTCTGTTGGTCGGGTCTGAGGCTTCATCTTTTATATTCTTTCCTGGCTAGGTTTCTAGTCTTATCCCTACTTTCACACATAGTCTATAGCTTATCACTACTCCATTTGTGGTTTACTTACATCATTCTATTGCTTATCACTCCTGACCAGGGTTGTTCACCCTAGGCCTTACATGTGTTCCTTACAGTTAGTCTGGGTTATAGAATGGGATCTGTTCTCATACAAACAGAACAAGTTTTAATATTTAAGCTTCAGGCTGGAGAGATGACATTGCTTAAAAGAACTGGCTGCTTTCCCACAAGGCCTAGGTGAAAGATAAACAGCGCTGATTACCGCGTGGAAACGTCATGGTTACGTGGGGTCTTCATCCGGCGTTTTAAGGCCGCGTATGTAGTCGCCAACACTGATGATGTAAGACGCAAGACCCTGAGCTGCCCATGTGCAGGAGTGAGGGCAGGATCCTAACACTAGGTTCAATTCCCAGCATCCACATGTTAACTAAAACCCATCTATAACTCCAGTTCCAGGAGATCCAGCCGCTTTTCTTGCCTCCACAGGATTACATGTGATGCATAGACATTCATGCAGAAAAAACACCCATAAGAATGAAATAAAAATCTAATTTTTAAAAAAGTAGTGAGGAGTACTGTAGGTTTTGCCAAGTCTGCTGCCCTGTTGCACTGCACTCAATAAACCAATATCACTAAAAATAATAACATGAAAAAAAAATATTTTAAATATGTGAATCTCTAGAAATGAAAAAAAATTAGGAGCTGGAGAGATGGCTCAGGGTTTAGAGCACTGGCTGCTCTTCAAGTGGACCTGAGTTCAATTCCCAGCACCCACGAGGTAGCTCACAATCATGTGACACTTCAGCCCCAGGGGAATGTGATGTCCTCTTCTGGATCTCTACAGGCACTGCACACATGCAGTGCACAGACATTGTAGGCAGAATACTTACACAGATAAAGTAAATAACAACTCCTAAAAATAATCCTATGCTGCAGGACGAGGTGGCATACACCTTTTTATTATTATTATTATTATTATTAAGATTTATTTATTCATTATGTATACAGTTTTTCTGCCTGTGTGTGTACTTACAGGACAGAAAAGGGCAACAGATCTTATTATGAGTGATTGTGAGCCACCACATGGTTGCTGGGAATTGAACTCAGGACCTTTGGAAG
>NW_026737596.1:0-36349 GCF_949786415.1 Peromyscus eremicus | reverse complement strand
TAGGAAACTGACAAGAACAGTAGCTTCTCTTCAGTCCAATACACTGTACTTGCTGGGAACAGACGCGAGTGCTATTTGCACTGTGTATGGCAATGGGAGCGCAATAGTGACTCTTCTTAGCAGAAAACAACTCTTGCTCGTAGGACCAGAAACTGCATGGGATTCAACTCAGTTTAGGACTGGGAAACAAACCCTAGCTCGCCTTACAAGAAACACACTCTGCTTTTGAGAAAAGAGCACTCTTCTGCTCCCCTGTGTTTCCTACAGAGCCAGAACAGTGAGCTTGCTCAGAACAAAAGAACTGTGCTTCCTACACACACGGGCCATATCTAGTTCAACTCTGCTTAGGAAACTGACAAGAACAGTAGCTTCTCTTCAGTCCAATACACTGTACTTGCTGGGAACAGACGCGAGTGCTATTTGCACTGTGTATGGCAATGGGAGCGCAATAGTGACTCTTCTTAGCAGAAAACAACTCTTGCTCGTAGGACCAGAAACTGCATGGGATTCAACTCCGTTTAGGACTGGGAAACAAACCCTAGCTTGCCTTACAAGAAACACACTCTGCTTTTGAGAAAAGAGCACTCTTCTACTCTCCTGTGTTTCCTATAGGGCCAGAACAGTGAGCTTGCTCAGAAGAAAAGAACTGTGCTTCCTACACACACGGGCCATATCTAGTTCAACTCTGCTTAGGAAACTGACAAGAACAGTAGCTTCTCTTCAGTCCAATACACTGTACTTGCTGGGAACAGACGCGAGTGCTATTTGCACTGTGTATGGCAATGGGAGCGCAATAGTGACTCTTCTTAGCAGAAAACAACTCTTGCTCGTAGGACCAGAAACTGCATGGGATTCAACTCCGTTTAGGACTGGGAAACAAACCCTAGCTCGCCTTACAAGAAACACACTCTGCTTTTGAGAAAAGAGCACTCTTCTGCTCCCTGTGTTTCCTATAGGGCCAGAACAGTGAGCTTGCTCAGAACAAAAGAACTGTGCTTCCTACACACACGGGCCATATCTAGTTCAACTCTGCTTAGGAAACTGACAAGAACAGTAGCTTCTCTTCAGTCCAATACACTGTACTTGCTGGGAACAGACGCGAGTGCTATTTGCACTGTGTATGGCAATGGGAGCACAATAGTGACTCTTCTTAGCAGAAAACAACTCTTGCTCGTAGGACCAGAATCTGCGTGGGATTCAACTCCGTTTAGGACTGGGAAACAAACCCTAGCTCGCCTTACAAGAAACACACTCTGCTTTTGAGAAAAGAGCACTCTTCTACTCTCCTGTGTTTCCTATAGGGCCAGAACAGTGAGCTTGCTCACAACAAAAGAACTGTGCTTCCTACACACACGGGCCATATCTAGTTCAACTCTGCTTAGGAAACTGACAAGAACAGTAGCTTCTCTTCAGTCCAATACACTGTACTTGCTGGGAACAGACGCGAGTGCTATTTGCACTGTGTATGGCAATGGGAGCGCAATAGTGACTCTTCTTAGCAGAAAACAACTCTTGCTCGTAGGACCAGAAACTGCATGGGATTCAACTCCGGTTAGGACTGGGAAACAAACCCTAGCTCGCCTTACAAGAAACACACTCTGCTTTTGAGAAAAGAGCACTCTTCTGCTCCCATGTGTTTCCTATAGGGCCAGAACAGTGAGCTTGCTCAGAACAAAAGAACTGTGCTTCCTACACACACGGGCCATATCTAGTTCAACTCTGCTTAGGAAACTGACAAGAACAGTAGCTTCTCTTCAGTCCAATACACTGTACTTGCTGGAACAGACGCGAGTGCTATTTGCACTGTGTATGGCAATGGGAGCGCAATAGTGACTCTTCTTAGCAGAAAACAACTCTTGCTCGTAGGACCAGAAACTGCATGGGATTCAACTCCGTTTAGGACTGGGAAACAAACCCTAGCTCGCCTTACAAGAAACACACTCTGCTTTTGAGAAAAGAGCACTCTTCTGCTCCCCTGTGTTTCCTACAGAGCCAGAACAGTGAGCTTGCTCAGAACAAAAGAACTGTGCTTCCTACACACACGGGCCATATCTAGTTCAACTCTGCTTAGGAAACTGACAAGAACAGTAGCTTCTCTTCAGTCCAATACACTGTACTTGCTGGGAACAGACGCGAGTGCTATTTGCACTGTGTATGGCAATGGGAGCGCAATAGTGACTCTTCTTAGCAGAAAACAACTCTTGCTCGTAGGACCAGAAACTGCATGGGATTCAACTCCGTTTAGGACTGGGAAACAAACCCTAGCTTGCCTTACAAGAAACACACTCTGCTTTTGAGAAAAGAGCACTCTTCTACTCTCCTGTGTTTCCTATAGGGCCAGAACAGTGAGCTTGCTCAGAAGAAAAGAACTGTGCTTCCTACACACACGGGCCATATCTAGTTCAACTCTGCTTAGGAAACTGACAAGAACAGTAGCTTCTCTTCAGTCCAATACACTGTACTTGCTGGGAACAGACGCGAGTGCTATTTGCACTGTGTATGGCAATGGGAGCGCAATAGTGACTCTTCTTAGCAGAAAACAACTCTTGCTCGTAGGACCAGAAACTGCATGGGATTCAACTCCGTTTAGGACTGGGAAACAAACCCTAGCTCGCCTTACAAGAAACACACTCTGCTTTTGAGAAAAGAGCACTCTTCTGCTCCCTGTGTTTCCTATAGGGCCAGAACAGTGAGCTTGCTCAGAACAAAAGAACTGTGCTTCCTACACACACGGGCCATATCTAGTTCAACTCTGCTTAGGAAACTGACAAGAACAGTAGCTTCTCTTCAGTCCAATACACTGTACTTGCTGGGAACAGACGCGAGTGCTATTTGCACTGTGTATGGCAATGGGAGCGCAATAGTGACTCTTCTTAGCAGAAAACAACTCTTGCTCGTAGGACCAGAAACTGCATGGGCTTCAACTCCGTTTAGGAGACTGGGAAACAAACCCTAGCTCGCCTTCCAAGAAACACACTCTGCTTTTGAGAAAAGAGCACTCTTCTACTCTCCTGTGTTTCCTGTAGGGCCAGAACAGTGAGCTTGCTCAGAAGAAAAGAACTGTGCTTCCTACACACACGGGCCATATCTAGTTCAACTCTGCTTAGGAAACTGACAAGAACAGTAGCTTCTCTTCAGTCCAATACACTGTACTTGCTGGGAACAGACGCGAGTGCTATTTGCACTGTGTATGGCAATGGGAGCACAATAGTGACTCTTCTTAGCAGAAAACAACTCTTGCTCGTAGGACCAGAAACTGCATGGGATTCAACTCCGTTTAGGACTGGGAAACAAACCCTAGCTCACCTTCCAAGAAACACACTCTGCTTTTGAGAAAAGAGCACTCTTCTGCTCTCCTGTGTTTCCTATAGGGCCAGAACAGTGAGCTTGCTCAGAACAAAAGAACTGTGCTTCCTACACACACGGGCCATATCTAGTTCAACTCTGCTTAGGAAACTGACAAGAACAGTAGCTTCTCTTCAGTCCAATACACTGTACTTGCTGGGAACAGACGCGAGTGCTATTTGCAATGTGTATGGCAATGGGAGCGCAATAGTGACTCTTCTTAGCAGAAAACAACTCTTGCTCGTAGGACCAGAAACTGCATGGGATTCAACTCCGTTTAGGACTCGGAAACAAACCCTAGCTCGCCTTACAAGAAACACACTCTGCTTTTGAGAAAAGAGCACTCTTCTGCTCCCCTGTGTTTCCTATAGGGCCAGAACAGTGAGCTTGCTCAGAACAAAAGAACTGTGCTTCCTACACACATGCGCCATATCTAGTTCAACTCTGCTTAGGAAACTGACAAGAACAGTAGCTTCTCTTCAGTCCAATACACTGTACTTGCTGGGAACAGACGCGAGTGCTATTTGCACTGTGTATGGCAATGGGAGCGCAATAGTGACTCTTCTTAGCAGAAAACAACTCTTGCTCGTAGGAGCAGAAACTGCATGGGATTCAACTCCGTTTAGGACTGGGAAACAAACCCTAGCTCGCCTTACAAGAAACACACTCTGCTTTTGAGAAAAGAGCACTCTTCTGCTCCCATGTGTTTCCTATAGGGCCAGAACAGTGAGCTTGCTCAGAACAAAAGAACTGTGCTTCCTACACACACGGGCCATATGTAGTTCAACTCTGCTTAGCAAACTGACAAGAACAGTAGCTTCTCTTCAGTCCAATACACTGTACTTGCCTGGAACAGACGCGAGTGCTATTTGCACTGTGTATGGCAATGGGAGCACAATAGTGACTCTTCTTAGCAGAAAACAACTCTTGCTCGTAGGACCAGAAACTGCATGGGATTCAACTCCATTTAGTAATGGGAAACAAACCCTAGCTCGCCTTACAAGAAACACACTCTGCTTTTGAGAAAAGAGCACTCTTCTGCTCCCCTGTGTTTCCTATAGAGCCAGAACAGTGAGCTTGCTCAGAACAAAAGAACTGTGCTTCCTACACACACGGGCCATATCTAGTTCAACTCTGCTTAGGAAACTGACAAGAACAGTAGCTTCTCTTCAGTCCAATACACTGTACTTGCTGGGAACAGACGCGAGTGCTATTTGCACTGTGTATGGCAATGGGAGCGCAATAGTGACTCTTCTTAGCAGAAAACAACTCTTGCTCGTAGGACCAGAAACTGCATGGGATTCAACTCCGTTTAGGACTGGGAAACAAACCCTAGCTTGCCTTACAAGAAACACACTCTGCTTTTGAGAAAAGAGCACTCTTCTACTCTCCTGTGTTTCCTATAGGGCCAGAACAGTGAGCTTGCTCAGAAGAAAAGAACTGTGCTTCCTACACACACGGGCCATATCTAGTTCAACTCTGCTTAGGAAACTGACAAGAACAGTAGCTTCTCTTCAGTCCAATACACTGTACTTGCTGGGAACAGACGCGAGTGCTATTTGCACTGTGTATGGCAATGGGAGCGCAATAGTGACTCTTCTTAGCAGAAAACAACTCTTGCTCGTAGGACTAGAAACTGCATGGGATTCAACTCCGTTTAGGACTGGGAAACAAACCCTAGCTCACCTTCCAAGAAACACACTCTGCTTTTGAGAAAAGAGCACTCTTCTGCTCTCCTGTGTTTCCTATAGGGCCAGAACAGTGAGCTTGCTCAGCACAAAAGAACTGTGCTTCCTACACACACGGGCCATATCTAGTTCAACTCTGCTTAGGAAACTGACAAGAACAGTAGCTTCTCTTCAGTCCAATACACTGTACTTGCTGGGAACAGACGCGAGTGCTATTTGCACTGGGTATGGCAATGGGAGCGCAATAGTGACTCTTCTTAGCAGAAAACAACTCTTGCTCGTAGGACCAGAAACTGCATGGGATTCAACTCCGTTTAGGACTAGGAAACAAACCCTAGCTCGCCTTACAAGAAACACACTCTGCTTTTGAGAAAAGAGCACTCTTCTGCTCCCATGTGTTTCCTATAGGGCCAGAACAGTGAGCTTGCTCAGAACAAAAGAACTGTGCTTCCTACACACACGGGCCATATCTAGTTCAACTCTGCTTAGCAAACTGACAAGAACAGTAGCTTCTCTTCAGTCCAATACACTGTACTTGCCTGGAACAGACGCGAGTGCTATTTGCACTGTGTATGGCAATGGGAGCACAATAGTGACTCTTCTTAGCAGAAAACAACTCTTGCTCGTAGGACCAGAAACTGCATGGGATTCAACTCCGTTTAGGACTGGGAAACAAACCCTAGCTCGCCTTACAAGAAACACACTCTGCTTTTGAGAAAAGAGCACTCTTCTGCTCCCCTGTGTTTCCTATAGAGCCAGAACAGTGAGCTTGCTCAGAACAAAAGAACTGTGCTTCCTACACACACGGGCCATATCTAGTTCAACTCTGCTTAGGAAACTGACAAGAACAGTAACTTCTCTTCAGTCCAATACACTGTACTTGCTGGAACAGACGCGAGTGCTATTTGCACTGGGTATGGCAATGGGAGTGCAATAGTGACTCTTCTTAGCAGAAAACAACTCTTGCTCGTAGGACCAGAAACTGCATGGAATTCAACTCCGTTTAGGACTGGGAAACAAACCCTAGCTCGCATTACAAGAAACACACTCTGCTTTTGAGAAAAGAGCACTCTTCTCGTCTCCTGTGTTTCCTATAGAGCCAGAACAGTGAGCTTGCTCAGAACAAAAGAACTGTGCTTCCTACACACACGGGCCATATCTAGTTCAACTCTGCTTAGGAAACTGACAAGAACAGTAGCTTCTCTTCAGTCCAATACACTGTACTTGCTGGGAACAGACGCGAGTGCTATTTGCACTGTGTATGGCAATGGGAGCGCAATAGTGACTCTTCTTAGCAGAAAACAACTCTTGCTCGTAGGACCAGAAACTGCATGGGATTCAACTCCGTTTAGGACTGGGAAACAAACGCTAGCTCGCCTTACAAGAAACACACTCTGCTTTTGAGAAAAGAGCACTCTTCTGCTCCCCTGTGTTTCCTATAGGGCCAGAACAGTGAGCTTGCTCAGAACAAAAGAACTGTGCTTCCTACACGCACGGGCCATATCTAGTTCAACTCTGCTTAGGAAACTGACAAGAACAGTAGCTTCTCTTCAGTCCAATACACTGTACTTGCTGGGAACAGACGCGAGTGCTATTTGCACTGTGTATGGCAATGGGAGCGCAATAGTGACTCTTCTTAGCAGAAAACAACTCTTGCTCGTAGGACCAGAAACTGCATGGGATTCAACTCCGTTTAGGACTGGGAAACAAACCCTAGCTTGCCTTACAAGAAACACACTCTGCTTTTGAGAAAAGAGCACTCTTCTACTCTCCTGTGTTTCCTATATGGGCAGAACAGTGAGCTTGCTCAGAAGTTAAGAACTGTGCTTCCTACACACACGGGCCATA
The DNA here is from genome assembly GCF_949786415.1 of Peromyscus eremicus. NCBI lineage: Eukaryota > Metazoa > Chordata > Mammalia > Rodentia > Cricetidae > Peromyscus > Peromyscus eremicus. The sequence goes on along the minus strand of NW_026737596.1, from coordinate 29,468 downwards.
TCTAGTTCAACTCTGCTTAGGAAACTGACAAGAACAGTAGCTTCTCTTCAGTCCAATACACTGTACTTGCTGGGAACAGACGCGAGTGCTATTTGCACTGTGTATGGCAATGGGAGAGCAATAGTGACTCTTCTTAGCAGAAAACAACTCTTGCTCGTAGGACCAGAAACTGCATGGGATTCAACTCAGTTTAGGACTGGGAAACAAACCCTAGCTCGCCTTACAAGAAACACACTCTGCTTTTGAGAAAAGAGCACTCTTCTGCTCCCCTGTGTTTCCTATAGGGCCAGAACAGTGAGCTTGCTCACAACAAAAGAACTGTGCTTCCTACACACACGGGCCATATCTAGTTCAACTCTGCTTAGGAAACTGACAAGAACAGTAGCTTCTCTTCAGTCCAATACACTGTACTTGCTGGGAACAGACGCGAGTGCTATTTGCAATGTGTATGGCAATGGGAGCGCAATAGTGACTCTTCTTAGCAGAAAACAACTCTTGCTCGTAGGACCAGAAACTGCATGGGATTCAACTCCGTTTAGGACTGGGAAACAAACCCTAGCTCACCTTCCAAGAAACACACTCTGCTTTTGAGAAAAGAGCACTCTTCTGCTCTCCTGTGTTTCCTATAGGGCCAGAACAGTGAGCTTGCTCAGAACAAAAGAACTGTGCTTCCTACACACGGGCCATATCTAGTTCAACTCTGCTTAGGAAACTGACAAGAACAGTAGCTTCTCTTCAGTCCAATACACTGTACTTGCTGGGAACAGACGCGAGTGCTATTTGCACTGTGTATGGCAATGGGAGCGCAATAGTGACTCTTCTTAGCAGAAAACAACTCTTGCTCGTAGGACCAGAAACTGCATGGGATTCAACTCCGTTTAGGACTGGGAAACAAACGCTAGCTCGCCTTACAAGAAACACACTCTGCTTTTGAGAAAAGAGCACTCTTCTGCTCCCCTGTGTTTCCTATAGGGCCAGAACAGTGAGCTTGCTCAGAACAAAAGAACTGTGCTTCCTACACACACGGGCCATATCTAGTTCAACTCTGCTTAGGAAACTGACAAGAACAGTAGCTTCTCTTCAGTCCAATACACTGTACTTGCTGGGAACAGACGCGAGTGCTATTTGCACTGTGTATGGCAATGGGAGCGCAATAGTGACTCTTCTTAGCAGAAAACAACTCTTGCTCGTAGGACCAGAAACTGCATGGGATTCAACTCCGTTTAGGACTGGGAAACAAACCCTAGCTTGCCTTACAAGAAACACACTCTGCTTTTGAGAAAAGAGCACTCTTCTACTCTCCTGTGTTTCCTATATGGGCAGAACAGTGAGCTTGCTCAGAAGTTAAGAACTGTGCTTCCTACACACACGGGCCATATCTAGTTCAACTCTGCTTAGGAAACTGACAAGAACAGTAGCTTCTCTTCAGTCCAATACACTGTACTTGCTGGGAACAGACGCGAGTGCTATTTGCACTGTGTATGGCAATGGGAGAGCAATAGTGACTCTTCTTAGCAGAAAACAACTCTTGCTCGTAGGACCAGAAACTGCATGGGATTCAACTCAGTTTAGGACTGGGAAACAAACCCTAGCTCGCCTTACAAGAAACACACTCTGCTTTTGAGAAAAGAGCACTCTTCTGCTCCCCTGTGTTTCCTATAGGGCCAGAACAGTGAGCTTGCTCACAACAAAAGAACTGTGCTTCCTACACACACGGGCCATATCTAGTTCAACTCTGCTTAGGAAACTGACAAGAACAGTAGCTTCTCTTCAGTCCAATACACTGTACTTGCTGGGAACAGACGCGAGTGCTATTTGCAATGTGTATGGCAATGGGAGCGCAATAGTGACTCTTCTTAGCAGAAAACAACTCTTGCTCGTAGGACCAGAAACTGCATGGGATTCAACTCCGTTTAGGACTGGGAAACAAACCCTAGCTCACCTTCCAAGAAACACACTCTGCTTTTGAGAAAAGAGCACTCTTCTGCTCTCCTGTGTTTCCTATAGGGCCAGAACAGTGAGCTTGCTCAGAACAAAAGAACTGTGCTTCCTACACACACGGGCCATATCTAGTTCAACTCTGCTTAGGAAACTGACAAGAACAGTAGCTTCTCTTCAGTCCAATACACTGTACTTGCTGGGAACAGACGCGAGTGCTATTTGCACTGGGTATGGCAATGGGAGCGCAATAGTGACTCTTCTTAGCAGAAAACAACTCTTGCTCGTAGGACCAGAAACTGCATGGGATTCAACTCCGTTTAGGACTAGGAAACAAACCCTAGCTCGCCTTACAAGAAACACACTCTGCTTTTGAGAAAAGAGCACTCTTCTGCTCCCCTGTGTTTCCTATAGGGCCAGAACAGTGAGCTTGCTCAGAACAAAAGAACTGTGCTTCCTACACACATGGGCCATATCTAGTTCAACTCTGCTTAGGAAACTGACAAGAACAGTAGCTTCTCTTCAGTCCAATACATTGTACTTGCTGGGAACAGACACGAGTGCTATTGGCACTGTGTATGGCAATGGGAGCGCAATAGTGACTCTTCTTAGCAGAAAACAACTCTTGCTCGTAGGACCAGAAACTGCATGGAATTCAACTCCATTTAGGACTGGGAAACAAACCCTAGCTCACCTTACAAGAAACACACTCTGCTTTTGAGAAAAGAGCACTCTTCTGCTCCCATGTGTTTCCTATAGGGCCAGAACAGTGAGCTTGCTCAGAACAAAAGAACTGTGCTTCCTACACACACGGGCCATATCTAGTTCAACTCTGCTTAGCAAACTGACAAGAACAGTAGCTTCTCTTCAGTCCAATTCACTGTACTTGCCTGGAACAGACGCGAGTGCTATTTGCACTGTGTATGGCAATGGGAGCACAATAGTGACTCTTCTTAGCAGAAAACAACTCTTGCTCGTAGGACCAGAAACTGCATGGGATTCAACTCCGTTTAGGACTGGGAAACAAACCCTAGCTCGCCTTACAAGAAACACACTCTGCTTTTGAGAAAAGAGCACTCTTCTGCTCCCCTGTGTTTCCTATAGAGCCAGAACAGTGAGCTTGCTCAGAACAAAAGAACTGTGCTTCCTACACACACGGGCCATATCTAGTTCAACTCTGCTTAGGAAACTGACAAGAACAGTAGCTTCTCTTCAGTCCAATACACTGTACTTGCTGGGAACAGACGCGAGTGCTATTTGCACTGTGTATGGCAATGGGAGCGCAATAGTGACTCTTCTTAGCAGAAAACAACTCTTGCTCGTAGGACCAGAAACTGCATGGGATTCAACTCCGTTTAGGACTGGGAAACAAACCCTAGCTCGCCTTACAAGAAACACACTCTGCTTTTGAGAAAAGAGCACTCTTCTCCTCTCCTGTGTTTCCTATAGGGCCAGAACAGTGAGCTTGCTCAGAACAAAAGAACTGTGCTTCCTACACACACGGGCCATATGTAGTTCAACTCTGCTTAGCAAACTGACAAGAACAGTAGCTTCTCTTCAGTCCAATACACTGTACTTGCTGGGAACAGACGCGAGTGCTATTTGCACTGTGTATGGCAATGGGAGCGCAATAGTGACTCTTCTTAGCAGAAAACAACTCTTGCTCGTAGGACCAGAAACTGCATGGGATTCAACTCCGTTTAGGACTGGGAAACAAACGCTAGCTCGCCTTACAAGAAACACACTCTGCTTTTGAGAAAAGAGCACTCTTCTGCTCCCCTGTGTTTCCTATAGGGCCAGAACAGTGAGCTTGCTCAGAACAAAAGAACTGTGCTTCCTACACGCACGGGCCATATCTAGTTTTTTCATGCTTAGGAAACTGACAAGAACAGTAGCTTCTCTTCAGTCCAATACACTGTACTTGCTGGGAACAGACGCGAGTGCTATTTGCACTGTGTATGGCAATGGGAGCGCAATAGTGACTCTTCTTAGCAGAAAACAACTCTTGCTCGTAGGACCAGAAACTGCATGGGATTCAACTCCGTTTAGGACTGGGAAACAAACCCTAGCTCGCCTTACAAGAAACACACTCTGCTTTTGAGAAAAGAGCACTCTTCTACTCTCCTGTGTTTCCTATAGGGCCAGAACAGTGAGCTTGCTCACAACAGAAGAACTGTGCTTCCTACACACACGGGCCATATCTAGTTCAACTCTGCTTAGGAAACTGACAAGAACAGTAGCTTCTCTTCAGTCCAATACACTGTACTTGCTGGGAACAGACGCGAGTGCTATTTGCACTGTGTATGGCAAAGGGAGCGCAATAGTGACTCTTCTTAGCAGAAAACAACTCTTGCTCGTAGGACCAGAAACTGCATGGGATTCAACTCCGTTTAGGACTGGGAAACAAACCCTAGCTCGCCTTACAAGAAACACACTCTGCTTTTGAGAAAAGAGCACTCTCCTGCTCCCATGTGTTTCCTATAGGGCCAGAACAGTGAGCTTGCTCAGAACAAAAGAACTGTGCTTCCTACACACACGGGCCATATCTAGTTCAACTCTGCTTAGGAAACTGACAAGAACAGTAGCTTCTCTTCAGTCCAATACACTGTACTTGCTGGGAACAGACGCGAGTGCTATTTGCACTGTGTATGGCAATGGGAGCGCAATAGTGACTCTTCTTAGCAGAAAACAACTCTTGCTCGTAGGACCAGAAACTGCATGGGATTCAACTCAGTTTAGGACTGGGAAACAAACCCTAGCTCGCCTTACAAGAAACACACTCTGCTTTTGAGAAAAGAGCACTCTTCTGCTCCCCTGTGTTTCCTATAGGGCCAGAACAGTGAGCTTGCTCAGAACAAAAGAACTGTGCTTCCTACACACACAGGCCATATCTAGTTCAACTCTGCTTAGGAAACTGACAAGAACAGTAGCTTCTCTTCAGTCCAATACACTGTACTTGCTGGGAACAGACGCGAGTGCTATTTGCACTGTGTATGGCAATGGGAGCGCAATAGTGACTCTTCTTAGCAGAAAACAACTCTTGCTCGTAGGACCAGAAACTGCATGGGATTCAACTCCGTTTAGGACTGGGAAACAAACCCTAGCTCGCCTTACAAGAAACACACTCTGCTTTTGAGAAAAGAGCACTCTTCTGCTCCCCTGTGTTTCCTATAGGGCCAGAACAGTGAGCTTGCTCAGAACAAAAGAACTGTGCTTCCTACACACACGGGCCATATCTAGTTCAACTCTGCTTAGGAAACTGACAAGAACAGTAGCTTCTCTTCAGTCCAATACACTGTACTTGCTGGGAACAGACGCGAGTGCTATTTGCACTGTGTATGGCAATGGGAGCGCAATAGTGACTCTTCTTAGCAGAAAACAACTCTTGCTCGTAGGACCAGAAACTGCATGGGATTCAACTCCGTTTAGGACTGGGAAACAAACCCGCGCTCACCTTCCAAGAAACACACTCTGCTTTTGAGAAAAGAGCACTCTTCTGCTCTCCTGTGTTTCCTATAGGGCCAGAACAGTGAGCTTGCTCAGAACAAAAGAACTGTGCTTCCTACACACACGGGCCATATCTAGTTCAACTCTGCTTAGGAAACTGACAAGAACAGTAGCTTCTCTTCAGTCCAATACACTGTACTTGCTGGGAACAGACGCGAGTGCTATTTGCACTGTGTATGGCAATGGGAGCGCAATAGTGACTCTTCTTAGCAGAAAACAACTCTTGCTCGTAGGACCAGAAACTGCATGGGATTCAACTCCGTTTAGGACTCGGAAACAAACCCTAGCTCGCCTTACAAGAAACACACTCTGCTTTTGAGAAAAGAGCACTCTTCTGCTCCCCTGTGTTTCCTATAGGGCCAGAACAGTGAGCTTGCTCAGAACAAACGAACTGTGCTTCCTACACACATGGGCCATATCTAGTTCAACTCTGCTTAGGAAACTGACAAGAACAGTAGCTTCTCTTCAGTCCAATACACTGTACTTGCTGGGAACAGACGCGAGTGCTATTTGCACTGTGTATGGCAATGGGAGCGCAATAGTGACTCTTCTTAGCAGAAAACAACTCTTGCTCGTAGGAGCAGAAACTGTATGGGATTCAACTCCGTTTAGGACTGGGAAACAAACCCTAGCTCGCCTTACAAGAAACACACTCTGCTTTTGAGAAAAGAGCACACTTCTACTCCCCTTTGTTTCCTATAGGGCCAGAACAGTGAGCTTGCTCACAACAAAAGAACTGTGCTTCCTACACACACGGGCCATATCTAGTTCAACTCTGCTTAGGAAACTGACAAGAACAGTAGCTTCTCTTCAGTCCAATACATTGTACTTGCTGGGAACAGACACGAGTGCTATTGGCACTGTGTATGGCAATGGGAGCGCAATAGTGACTCTTCTTAGCAGAAAACAACTCTTGCTCGTAGGACCAGAAACTGCATGGGATTCAACTCCGTTTAGGACTGGGAAACAAACCCTAGCTCGCCTTACAAGAAACACACTCTGCTTTTGAGAAAAGAGCACTCTTCTGCTCCCATGTGTTTCCTATAGGGCCAGAACAGTGAGCTTGCTCAGAACAAAAGAACTGTGCTTCCTACACACACGGGCCATATGTAGTTCAACTCTGCTTAGCAAACTGACAAGAACAGTAGCTTCTCTTCAGTCCAATACACTGTACTTGCCTGGAACAGACGCGAGTGCTATTTGCACTGTGTATGGCAATGGGAGCACAATAGTGACTCTTCTTAGCAGAAAACAACTCTTGCTCGTAGGACCAGAAACTGCATGGGATTCAACTCCGTTTAGGACTGGGAAAAAAACCCTAGCTCGCCTTACAAGAAACACATTCTGCTTTTGAGAAAAGAGCACTCTTCTGCTCCCCTGTGTTTCCTATAGAGCCAGAACAGTGAGCTTGCTCAGAACAAAAGAACTGTGCTTCCTACACACACGGGCCATATCTAGTTCAACTCTGCTTAGGAAACTGACAAGAACAGTAGCTTCTCTTCAGTCCAATACACTGTACTTGCTGGGAACAGACGCGAGTGCTATTTGCACTGTGTATGGCAATGGGAGCACAATAGTGACTCTTCTTAGCAGAAAACAACTCTTGCTCGTAGGACCAGAAACTGCATGGGATTCAACTCCGTTTAGGACTGGGAAACAAACCCTAGCTCCCCTTACAAGAAACACACTCTGCTTTTGAGAAAAGAGCACTCTTCTCCTCTCCTGTGTTTCCTATAGGGCCAGAACAGTGAGCTTGCTCAGAACAAAAGAACTGTGCTTCCTACACACACGGGCCATATGTAGTTCAACTCTGCTTAGCAAACTGACAAGAACAGTAGCTTCTCTTCAGTCCAATACACTGTACTTGCTGGGAACAGACGCGAGTGCTATTTGCACTGTGTATGGCAATGGGAGCGCAATAGTGACTCTTCTTAGCAGAAAACAACTCTTGCTCGTAGGACCAGAAACTGCATGGGATTCAACTCCGTTTAGGACTGGGAAACAAACGCTAGCTCGCCTTACAAGAAACACACTCTGCTTTTGAGAAAAGAGCACTCTTCTACTCTCCTGTGTTTCCTATAGGGCCAGAACAGTGAGCTTGCTCACAACAAAAGAACTGTGCTTCCTACACACACGGGCCATATCTAGTTCAACTCTGCTTAGGAAACTGACAAGAACAGTAGCTTCTCTTCAGTCCAATACATTGTACTTGCTGGGAACAGACACGAGTGCTATTGGCACTGTGTATGGCAATGGGAGCGCAATAGTGACTCTTCTTAGCAGAAAACAACTCTTGCTCGTAGGACCAGAAACTGCATGGGATTCAACTCCGTTTAGGACTGGGAAACAAACCCTAGCTCGCCTTACAAGAAACACACTCTGCTTTTGAGAAAAGAGCACTCTTCTGCTCCCATGTGTTTCCTATAGGGCCAGAACAGTGAGCTTGCTCAGAACAAAAGAACTGTGCTTCCTACACACACGGGCCATATGTAGTTCAACTCTGCTTAGCAAACTGACAAGAACAGTAGCTTCTCTTCAGTCCAATACACTGTACTTGCCTGGAACAGACGCGAGTGCTATTTGCACTGTGTATGGCAATGGGAGCACAATAGTGACTCTTCTTAGCAGAAAACAACTCTTGCTCGTAGGACCAGAAACTGCATGGGATTCAACTCCGTTTAGGACTGGGAAACAAACCCTACCTCGCCTTACAAGAAACACACTCTGCTTTTGAGAAAAGAGCACTCTTCTGCTCCCCTGTGTTTCCTATAGAGCCAGAACAGTGAGCTTGCTCAGAACAAAAGAACTGTGCTTCCTACACACACGGGCCATATCTAGTTCAACTCTGCTTAGGAAACTGACAAGAACAGTAGCTTCTCTTCAGTCCAATACACTGTACTTGCTGGGAACAGACGCGAGTGCTATTTGCACTGTGTATGGCAATGGGAGCCCAATAGTGACTCTTCTTAGCAGAAAACAACTCTTGCTCGTAGAACCAGAAACTGCTTGGGATTCAACTCCGTTTAGGACTGGGAAACAAACCCTAGCATGCCTTACAAGAAACACACTCTGCTTTTGAGAAAAGAGCACTCTTCTACTCTCCTGTGTTTCCTATAGGGCCAGAACAGTGAGCTTGCTCAGAAGAAAAGAACTGTGCTTCCTACACACACGGGCCATATCTAGTTCAACTCTGCTTAGGAAACTGACAAGAACAGTAGCTTCTCTTCAGTCCAATACACTGTACTTGCTGGGAACAGACGCGAGTGCTATTTGCACTGTGTATGGCAATGGGAGCGCAATAGTGACTCTTCTTAGCAGAAAACAACTCTTGCTCGTAGGACCAGAAACTGCATGGGATTCAACTCAGTTTAGGACTGGGAAACAAACCCTAGCTCGCCTTACAAGAAACACACTCTGCTTTTCAGAAAAGAGCACTCTTCTGCTCCCCTGTGTTTCCTATAGGGCCAGAACAGTGAGCTTGCTCACAACAAAAGAACTGTGCTTCCTACACACACGGGCCATATCTAGTTCAACTCTGCTTAGGAAACTGACAAGAACAGTAGCTTCTCTTCAGTCCAATACATTGTACTTGCTGGGAACAGACACGAGTGCTATTGGCACTGTGTATGGCAATGGGAGCGCAATAGTGACTCTTCTTAGCAGAAAACAACTCTTGCTCGTAGGACCAGAAACTGCATGGGATTCAACTCCGTTTAGGACTGGGAAACAAACCCTAGCTCGCCTTACAAGAAACACACTCTGCTTTTGAGAAAAGAGCACTCTTCTGCTCCCATGTGTTTCCTATAGGGCCAGAACAGTGAGCTTGCTCAGAACAAAAGAACTGTGCTTCCTACACACGGGCCATATGTAGTTCAACTCTGCTTAGCAAACTGACAAGAACAGTAGCTTCTCTTCAGTCCAATACACTGTACTTGCCTGGAACAGACGCGAGTGCTATTTGCACTGTGTATGGCAATGGGAGCACAATAGTGACTCTTCTTAGCAGAAAACAACTCTTGCTCGTAGGACCAGAAACTGCATGGGATTCAACTCCGTTTAGGACTGGGAAACAAACCCTAGCTCGCCTTACAAGAAACACACTCTGCTTTTGAGAAAAGAGCACTCTTCTGCTCCCCTGTGTTTCCTATAGGGCCAGAACAGTGAGCTTGCTCAGAACAAAAGAACTGTGCTTCCTACACACACGGGCCATATCTAGTTCAACTCTGCTTAGGAAACTGACAAGAACAGTAGCTTCTCTTCAGTCCAATACACTGTACTTGCTGGGAACAGACGCGAGTGCTATTTGCAGTGTGTATGGCAATGGGAGCGCAATAGTGACTCTTCTTAGCAGAAAACAACTCTTGCTCGTAGGACCAGAAACTGCTTGGGATTCAACTCCGTTTAGGACTGGGAAACAAACCCTAGCTTGCCTTACAAGAAACACACTCTGCTTTTGAGAAAAGAGCACTCTTCTGCTCCCCTGTATTTCCTATAGGGCCAGAACAGTGAGCTTGCTCACAACAAAAGAACTGTGCTTCCTACACACACGGGCCATATCTAGTTCAACTCTGCTTAGGAAACTGACAAGAACAGTAGCTTCTCTTCAGTCCAATACATTGTACTTGCTGGGAACAGACACGAGTGCTATTGGCACTGTGTATGGCAATGGGAGCGCAATAGTGACTCTTCTTAGCAGAAAACAACTCTTGCTCGTAGGACCAGAAACTGCATGGGATTCAACTCTGTTTAGGACTGGGAAAAAAACCCTAGCTCGCCTTACAAGAAACACACTTTGCTTTTGAGAAAAGAGCACTCTTCTGCTCCCATGTGTTTCCTATAGGGCCAGAACAGTGAGCTTGCTCAGAACAAAAGAACTGTGCTTCCTACACACACGGGCCATATGTAGTTCAACTCTGCTTAGCAAACTGACAAGAACAGTAGCTTCTCTTCAGTCCAATACACTGTACTTGCCTGGAACAGACGCGAGTGCTATTTGCACTGTGTATGGCAATGGGAGCACAATAGTGACTCTTCTTAGCAGAAAACAACTCTTGCTCGTAGGACCAGAAACTGCATGGGATTCAAATCCGTTTAGGACTGGGAAACAAACCCTAGCTCGCCTTACAAGAAACACACTCTGCTTTTGAGAAAAGAGCACTCTTCTGCTCCCCTGTGTTTCCTATAGAGCCAGAACAGTGAGCTTGCTCAGAACAAAAGAACTGTGCTTCCTACACACACGGGCCATATCTAGTTCAACTCTGCTTAGGAAACTGACAAGAACAGTAGCTTCTCTTCAGTCCAATACACTGTACTTGCTGGGAACAGACGCGAGTGCTATTTGCACTGTGTATGGCAATGGGAGCACAATAGTGACTCTTCTTAGCAGAAAACAACTCTTGCTCGTAGGACCAGAAACTGCATGGGATTCAACTCCGTTTAGGACTGGGAAACAAACCCTAGCTTGCCTTACAAGAAACACACTCTGCTTTTGAGAAAAGAGCACTCTTCTAATCTCCTGTGTTTCCTATAGGGCCAGAACAGTGAGCTTGCTCAGAAGAAAAGAACTGTGCTTCCTACACACACGGGCCATATCTAGTTCAACTCTGCTTAGGAAACTGACAAGAACAGTAGCTTCTCTTCAGTCCAATACACTGTACTTGCTGGGAACAGACGCGAGTGCTATTTGCACTGTGTATGGCAATGGGAGCGCAATAGTGACTCTTCTTAGCAGAAAACAACTCTTGCTCGTAGGACCAGAAACTGCATGGGATTCAACTCAGTTTAGGACTGGGAAACAAACCCTAGCTCGCCTTACAAGAAACACACTCTGCTTTTGAGAAAAGAGCACTCTTCTGCTCCCCTGTGTTTCCTATAGGGCCAGAACAGTGAGCTTGCTCAGAACAAAAGAACTGTGCTTCCTACACACACGGGCCATATCTAGTTCAACTCTGCTTAGGAAACTGACAAGAACAGTAGCTTCTCTTCAGTCCAATACACTGTACTTGCTGGGAACAGACGCGAGTGCTATTTGCAGTGTGTATGGCAATGGGAGCGCAATAGTGACTCTTCTTAGCAGAAAACAACTCTTGCTCGTAGGACCAGAAACTGCATGGGATTCAACTCCGTTTAGGACTGGGAAACAAACCCTAGCTCACCTTCCAAGAAACACACTCTGCTTTTGAGAAAAGAGCACTCTTCTGCTCTCCTGTGTTTCCTATAGGGCCAGAAGAGTGAGCTTGCTCAGAACAAAAGAACTGTGCTTCCTACACACACGGGCCATATCTAGTTCAACTCTGCTTAGGAAACTGACAAGAACAGTAGCTTCTCTTCAGTCCAATACACTGTACTTGCTGGGAACAGACGCGAGTGCTATTTGCACTGGGTATGGCAATGGGAGCGCAATAGTGACTCTTCTTAGCAGAAAACAACTCTTGCTCGTAGGACCAGAAACTGCATGGGATTCAACTCCGTTTAGGACTAGGAAACAAACCCTAGCTCGCCTTACAAGAAACACACTCTGCTTTTGAGAAAAGAGCACTCTTCTGCTCCCATGTGTTTCCTATAGGGTCAGAACAGTGAGCTTGCTCAGAACAAAAGAACTGTGCTTCCTACACACACGGGCCATATCTAGTTCAACTCTGCTTAGCAAACTGACAAGAACAGTAGCTTCTCTTCAGTCCAATACACTGTACTTGCCTGGAACAGACGCGAGTGCTATTTGCACTGTGTATGGCAATGGGAGCACAATAGTGACTCTTCTTAGCAGAAAACAACTCTTGCTCGTAGGACCAGAAACTGCATGGGATTCAACTCCGTTTAGGACTGGGAAACAAACCCTAGCTCGCCTTACAAGAAACACACTCTGCTTTTGAGAAAAGAGCACTCTTCTGCTCCCCTGTGTTTCCTATAGAGCCAGAACAGTGAGCTTGCTCAGAACAAAAGAACTGTGCTTCCTACACACACGGGCCATATCTAGTTCAACTCTGCTTAGGAAACTGACAAGAACAGTAACTTCTCTTCAGTCCAATACACTGTACTTGCTGGGAACAGACGCGAGTGCTATTTGCACTGGGTATGGCAATGGGAGCACAATAGTGACTCTTCTTAGCAGAAAACAACTCTTGCTCGTAGGACCAGAAACTGCATGGGATTCAACTCCGTTTAGGACTGGGAAACAAACCCTAGCTCGCCTTACAAGAAACACACTCTGCTTTTGAGAAAAGAGCACTCTTCTCCTCTCTTGTGTTTCCTATAGGGCCAGAACAGTGAGCTTGCTCAGAACAAAAGAACTGTGCTTCCTACACACACGGGCCATATCTAGTTCAACTCTGCTTAGGAAACTGACAAGAACAGTAGCTTCTCTTCAGTCCAATACATTGTACTTGCTGGGAACAGACACGAGTGCTATTGGCACTGTGTATGGCAATGGGAGCGCAATAGTGACTCTTCTTAGCAGAAAACAACTCTTGCTCGTAGGACCAGAAACTGCATGGGATTCAACTCCGTTTAGGACTGGGAAACAAACGCTAGCTCGCCTTACAAGAAACACACTCTGCTTTTGAGAAAAGAGCACTCTTCTGCTCCCCTGTGTTTCCTATAGGGCCAGAACAGTGAGCTTGCTCAGAACAAAAGAACTGTGCTTCCTACACGCACGGGCCATATCTAGTTCAACTCTGCTTAGGAAACTGACAAGAACAGTAGCTTCTCTTCAGTCCAATACACTGTACTTGCTGGGAACAGACGCGAGTGCTATTTGCACTGTGTATGGCAATGGGAGCGCAATAGTGACTCTTCTTAGCAGAAAACAACTCTTGCTCGTAGGACCAGAAACTGCATGGGATTCAACTCCGTTTAGGACTGGGAAACAAACCCTAGCTTGCCTTACAAGAAACACACTCTGCTTTTGAGAAAAGAGCACTCTTCTACTCTCCTGTGTTTCCTATATGGCCAGAACAGTGAGCTTGCTCACAACAAAAGAACTGTGCTTCCTACACACACGGGCCATATCTAGTTCAACTCTGCTTAGGAAACTGACAAGAACAGTAGCTTCTCTTCAGTCCAATACACTGTACTTGCTGGGAACAGACGCGAGTGCTATTTGCACTGTGTATGGCAATGGGAGCGCAATAGTGACTCTTTTTAGCAGAAAACAACTCTTGCTCGTAGGACCAGAAACTGCATGGGATTCAACTCAGTTTAGGACTGGGAAACAAACCCTAGCTCGCCTTACAAGAAACACACTCTGCTTTTGAGAAAAGAGCACTCTTCTGCTCCCCTGTGTTTCCTATAGGGCCAGAACAGTGAGCTTGCTCACAACAAAAGAACTGTGCTTCCTACACACACGGGCCATATCTAGTTCAACTCTGCTTAGGAAACTGACAAGAACAGTAGCTTCTCTTCAGTCCAATACACTGTACTTGCTGGGAACAGACTCGAGTGCTATTTGCAATGTGTATGGCAATGGGAGCGCAATAGTGACTCTTCTTAGCAGAAAACAACTCTTGCTCGTAGGACCAGAAACTGCATGGGATTCAACTCTGTTTAGGACTGGGAAAAAAACCCTAGCTCGCCTTACAAGAAACACACTTTGCTTTTGAGAAAAGAGCACTCTTCTGCTCCCATGTGTTTCCTATAGGGCCAGAACAGTGAGCTTGCTCAGAACAAAAGAACTGTGCTTCCTACACACACGGGCCATATGTAGTTCAACTCTGCTTAGCAAACTGACAAGAACAGTAGCTTCTCTTCAGTCCAATACACTGTACTTGCCTGGAACAGACGCGAGTGCTATTTGCACTGTGTATGGCAATGGGAGCACAATAGTGACTCTTCTTAGCAGAAAACAACTCTTGCTCGTAGGACCAGAAACTGCATGGGATTCAAATCCGTTTAGGACTGGGAAACAAACCCTAGCTCGCCTTACAAGAAACACACTCTGCTTTTGAGAAAAGAGCACTCTTCTGCTCCCCTGTGTTTCCTATAGAGCCAGAACAGTGAGCTTGCTCAGAACAAAAGAACTGTGCTTCCTACACACACGGGCCATATCTAGTTCAACTCTGCTTAGGAAACTGACAAGAACAGTAGCTTCTCTTCAGTCCAATACACTGTACTTGCTGGGAACAGACGCGAGTGCTATTTGCACTGTGTATGGCAATGGGAGCACAATAGTGACTCTTCTTAGCAGAAAACAACTCTTGCTCGTAGGACCAGAAACTGCATGGGATTCAACTCCGTTTAGGACTGGGAAACAAACCCTAGCTTGCCTTACAAGAAACACACTCTGCTTTTGAGAAAAGAGCACTCTTCTAATCTCCTGTGTTTCCTATAGGGCCAGAACAGTGAGCTTGCTCAGAAGAAAAGAACTGTGCTTCCTACACACACGGGCCATATCTAGTTCAACTCTGCTTAGGAAACTGACAAGAACAGTAGCTTCTCTTCAGTCCAATACACTGTACTTGCTGGGAACAGACGCGAGTGCTATTTGCACTGTGTATGGCAATGGGAGCGCAATAGTGACTCTTCTTAGCAGAAAACAACTCTTGCTCGTAGGACCAGAAACTGCATGGGATTCAACTCAGTTTAGGACTGGGAAACAAACCCTAGCTCGCCTTACAAGAAACACACTCTGCTTTTGAGAAAAGAGCACTCTTCTGCTCCCCTGTGTTTCCTATAGGGCCAGAACAGTGAGCTTGCTCACAACAAAAGAACTGTGCTTCCTACACACACGGGCCATATCTAGTTCAACTCTGCTTAGGAAACTGACAAGAACAGTAGCTTCTCTTCAGTCCAATACACTGTACTTGCTGGGAACAGACGCGAGTGCTATTTGCAGTGTGTATGGCAATGGGAGCGCAATAGTGACTCTTCTTAGCAGAAAACAACTCTTGCTCGTAGGACCAGAAACTGCATGGGATTCAACTCCGTTTAGGACTGGGAAACAAACCCTAGCTCACCTTCCAAGAAACACACTCTGCTTTTGAGAAAAGAGCACTCTTCTGCTCTCCTGTGTTTCCTATAGGGCCAGAAGAGTGAGCTTGCTCAGAACAAAAGAACTGTGCTTCCTACACACACGGGCCATATCTAGTTCAACTCTGCTTAGGAAACTGACAAGAACAGTAGCTTCTCTTCAGTCCAATACACTGTACTTGCTGGGAACAGACGCGAGTGCTATTTGCACTGGGTATGGCAATGGGAGCGCAATAGTGACTCTTCTTAGCAGAAAACAACTCTTGCTCGTAGGACCAGAAACTGCATGGGATTCAACTCCGTTTAGGACTGGGAAACAAACCCTAGCTCGCCTTACAAGAAACACACTCTGCTTTTGAGAAAAGAGCACTCTTCTCCTCTCTTGTGTTTCCTATAGGGCCAGAACAGTGAGCTTGCTCAGAACAAAAGAACTGTGCTTCCTACACACACGGGCCATATCTAGTTCAACTCTGCTTAGGAAACTGACAAGAACAGTAGCTTCTCTTCAGTCCAATACACTGTACTTGCTGGGAACAGACGCGAGTGCTATTTGCACTGTGTATGGCAATGGGAGCGCAATAGTGACTCTTCTTAGCAGAAAACAACTCTTGCTCGTAGGACCAGAAACTGCATGGGATTCAACTCCGTTTAGGACTGGGAAACAAACGCTAGCTCGCCTTACAAGAAACACACTCTGCATTTGAGAAAAGAGCACTCTTCTGCTCCCCTGTGTTTCCTATAGGGCCAGAACAGTGAGCTTGCTCAGAACAAAAGAACTGTGCTTCCTACACGCACGGGCCATATCTAGTTCAACTCTGCTTAGGAAACTGACAAGAACAGTAGCTTCTCTTCAGTCCAATACACTGTACTTGCTGGGAACAGACGCGAGTGCTATTTGCACTGTGTATGGCAATGGGAGCGCAATAGTGACTCTTCTTAGCAGAAAACAACTCTTGCTCGTAGGACCAGAAACTGCATGGGATTCAACTCCGTTTAGGACTGGGAAACAAACCCTAGCTTGCCTTACAAGAAACACACTCTGCTTTTGAGAAAAGAGCACTCTTCTACTCTCCTGTGTTTCCTATATGGCCAGAACAGTGAGCTTGCTCACAACAAAAGAACTGTGCTTCCTACACACACGGGCCATATCTAGTTCAACTCTGCTTAGGAAACTGACAAGAACAGTAGCTTCTCTTCAGTCCAATACACTGTACTTGCTGGGAACAGACGCGAGTGCTATTTGCACTGTGTATGGCAATGGGAGCGCAATATTGACTCTTCTTAGCAGAAAACAACTCTTGCTCGTAGGACCAGAAACTGCATGGGATTCAACTCAGTTTAGGACTGGGAAACAAACCCTAGCTCGCCTTACAAGAAACACACTCTGCTTTTGAGAAAAGAGCACTCTTCTGCTCCCCTGTGTTTCCTATAGGGCCAGAACAGTGAGCTTGCTCACAACAAAAGAACTGTGCTTCCTACACACACGGGCCATATCTAGTTCAACTCTGCTTAGGAAACTGACAAGAACAGTAGCTTCTCTTCAGTCCAATACACTGTACTTGCTGGGAACAGACTCGAGTGCTATTTGCAATGTGTATGGCAATGGGAGCGCAATAGTGACTCTTCTTAGCAGAAAACAACTCTTGCTCGTAGGACCAGAAACTGCATGGGATTCAACTCCGTTTAGGACTGGGAAACAAACCCTAGCTCACCTTCCAAGAAACACACTCTGCTTTTGAGAAAAGAGCACTCTTCTGCTCTCCTGTGTTTCCTATAGGGCCAGAACAGTGAGCTTGCTCAGAACAAAAGAACTGTGCTTCCTACACACACGGGCCATATCTAGTTCAACTCTGTTTAGGAAACTGACAAGAACAGTAGCTTCTCTTCAGTCCAATACACTGTACTTGCTGGGAACAGACGCGAGTGCTATTTGCACTGGGTATGGCAATGGGAGCGCAATAGTGACTCTTCTTAGCAGAAAACAACTCTTGCTCGTAGGACCAGAAACTGCATGGGATTCAACTCCGTTTAGGACTAGGAAACAAACCCTAGCTCGCCTTACAAGAAACACACTCTGCTTTTGAGAAAAGAGCACTCTTCTGCTCCCCTGTGTTTCCTATATGGCCAGAACAGTGAGCTTGCTCAGAACAAAAGAACTGTGCTTCCTACACACATGGGCCATATCTAGTTCAACTCTGCTTAGGAAACTGACAAGAACAGTAGCTTCTCTTCAGTCCAATACACTGTACTTGCTGGGAACAGACGCGAGTGCTATTTGCACTGTGTATGGCAATGGGAGCGCAATAGTGACTCTTCTTAGCAGAAAACAACTCTTGCTCGTAGGACCAGAAACTGCATGGGATTCAACTCCGTTTAGGACTGGGAAACAAACGCTAGCTCGCCTTACAAGAAACACACTCTGCTTTTGAGAAAAGAGCACTCTTCTACTCTCCTGTGTTTCCTATAGGGCCAGAACAGTGAGCTTGCTCACAACAAAAGAACTGTGCTTCCTACACACACGGGCCATATCTAGTTCAACTCTGCTTAGGAAACTGACAAGAACAGTAGCTTCTCTTCAGTCCAATACATTGTACTTGCTGGGAACAGACACGAGTGCTATTGGCACTGTGTATGGCAATGGGAGCGCAATAGTGACTCTTCTTAGCAGAAAACAACTCTTGCTCGTAGGACCAGAAACTGCATGGGATTCAACTCCGTTTATTACTGGGAAACAAACCCTAGCTCGCCTTACACGAAACACACTCTGCTTTTGAGAAAAGAGCACTCTTCTGCTCCCATGTGTTTCCTATAGGGCCAGAACAGTGAGCTTGCTCAGAACAAAAGAACTGTGCTTTCTACACACACGGGCCATATGTAGTTCAACTCTGCTTAGCAAACTGACAAGAACAGTAGCTTCTCTTCAGTCCAATACACTGTACTTGCCTGGAACAGACGCGAGTGCTATTTGCACTGTGTATGGCAATGGGAGCACAATAGTGACTCTTCTTAGCAGAAAACAACTCTTGCTCGTAGGACCAGAAACTGCATGGGATTCAACTCCGTTTAGGACTGGGAAACAAACCCTAGCTCGCCTTACAAGAAACACACTCTCCTTTACTGAAAAGAGCACTCTTCTGCTCCCCTGTGTTTCCTATAGAGCCAGAACAGTGAGCTTGCTCAGAACAAAAGAACTGTGCTTCCTACACACACGGGCCATATCTAGTTCAACTCTGCTTAGGAAACTGACAAGAACAGTAGCTTCTCTTCAGTCCAATACACTGTACTTGCTGGGAACAGACGCGAGTGCTATTTGCACTGTGTATGGCAATGGGAGCCCAATAGTGACTCTTCTTAGCAGAAAACAACTCTTGCTCGTAGGACCAGAAACTGCTTGGGATTCAACTCCGTTTAGGACTGGGAAACAAACCCTAGCTTGCCTTACAAGAAACACACTCTGCTTTTGAGAAAAGAGCACTCTTCTACTCTCCTGTGTTTCCTATAGGGCCAGAACAGTGAGCTTGCTCAGAAGAAAAGAACTGTGCTTCCTACACACACGGGCCATATCTAGTTCAACTCTGCTTAGGAAACTGACAAGAACAGTAGCTTCTCTTCAGTCCAATACACTGTACTTGCTGGGAACAGACGCGAGTGCTATTTGCACTGTGTATGGCAATGGGAGCGCAATAGTGACTCTTCTTAGCAGAAAACAACTCTTGCTCGTAGGACCAGAAACTGCATGGGATTCAACTCAGTTTAGGACTGGGAAACAAACCCTAGCTCGCCTTACAAGAAACACACTCTGCTTTTCAGAAAAGAGCACTCTTCTGCTCCCCTGTGTTTCCTATAGGGCCAGAACAGTGAGCTTGCTCACAACAAAAGAACTGTGCTTCCTACACACACGGGCCATATCTAGTTCAACTCTGCTTAGGAAACTGACAAGAACAGTAGCTTCTCTTCAGTCCAATACATTGTACTTGCTGGGAACAGACACGAGTGCTATTGGCACTGTGTATGGCAATGGGAGCGCAATAGTGACTCTTCTTAGCAGAAAACAACTCTTGCTCGTAGGACCAGAAACTGCATGGGATTCAACTCCGTTTAGGACTGGGAAACAAACCCTAGCTCGCCTTACAAGAAACACACTCTGCTTTTGAGAAAAGAGCACTCTTCTGCTCCCATGTGTTTCCTATAGGGCCAGAACAGTGAGCTTGCTCAGAACAAAAGAACTGTGCTTCCTACACACACGGGCCATATGTAGTTCAACTCTGCTTAGCAAACTGACAAGAACAGTAGCTTCTCTTCAGTCCAATACACTGTACTTGCCTGGAACAGACGCGAGTGCTATTTGCACTGTGTATGGCAATGGGAGCACAATAGTGACTCTTCTTAGCAGAAAACAACTCTTGCTCGTAGGACCAGAAACTGCATGGGATTCAACTCCGTTTAGGACTGGGAAACAAACCCTAGCTCGCCTTACAAGAAACACACTCTGCTTTTGAGAAAAGAGCACTCTTCTGCTCCCCTGTGTTTCCTATAGGGCCAGAACAGTGAGCTTGCTCAGAACAAAAGAACTGTGCTTCCTACACACACGGGCCATATCTAGTTCAACTCTGCTTAGGAAACTGACAAGAACAGTAGCTTCTCTTCAGTCCAATACACTGTACTTGCTGGGAACAGACGCGAGTGCTATTTGCAGTGTGTATGGCAATGGGAGCTCAATAGTGACTCTTCTTAGCAGAAAACAACTCTTGCTCGTAGGACCAGAAACTGCTTGGGATTCAACTCCGTTTAGGACTGGGAAACAAACCCTAGCTTGCCTTACAAGAAACACACTCTGCTTTTGAGAAAAGAGCACTCTTCTGCTCCCCTGTATTTCCTATAGGGCCAGAACAGTGAGCTTGCTCACAACAAAAGAACTGTGCTTCCTACACACACGGGCCATATCTAGTTCAACTCTGCTTAGGAAACTGACAAGAACAGTAGCTTCTCTTCAGTCCAATACATTGTACTTGCTGGGAACAGACACGAGTGCTATTGGCACTGTGTATGGCAATGGGAGCGCAATAGTGACTCTTCTTAGCAGAAAACAACTCTTGCTCGTAGGACCAGAAACTGCATGGGATTCAACTCTGTTTAGGACTGGGAAACAAACCCTAGCTCGCCTTACAAGAAACACACTTTGCTTTTGAGAAAAGAGCACTCTTCTGCTCCCATGTGTTTCCTATAGGGCCAGAACAGTGAGCTTGCTCAGAACAAAAGAACTGTGCTTCCTACACACACGGGCCATATGTAGTTCAACTCTGCTTAGCAAACTGACAAGAACAGTAGCTTCTCTTCAGTCCAGTACACTGTACTTGCCTGGAACAGACGCGAGTGCTATTTGCACTGTGTATGGCAATGGGAGCACAATAGTGACTCTTCTTAGCAGAAAACAACTCTTGCTCGTAGGACCAGAAACTGCATGGGATTCAACTCCGTTTAGGACTGGGAAACAAACCCTAGCTCGCCTTACAAGAAACACACTCTGCTTTTGAGAAAAGAGCACTCTTCTGCTCCCCTGTGTTTCCTATAGAGCCAGAACAGTGAGCTTGCTCAGAACAAAAGAACTGTGCTTCCTACACACACGGGCCATATCTAGTTCAACTCTGCTTAGGAAACTGACAAGAACAGTAGCTTCTCTTCAGTCCAATACACTGTACTTGCTGGGAACAGACGCGAGTGCTATTTGCACTGTGTATGGCAATGGGAGCACAATAGTGACTCTTCTTAGCAGAAAACAACTCTTGCTCGTAGGACCAGAAACTGCATGGGATTCAACTCCGTTTAGGACTGGGAAACAAACCCTAGCTTGCCTTACAAGAAACACACTCTGCTTTTGAGAAAAGAGCACTCTTCTACTCTCCTGTGTTTCCTATAGGGCCAGAACAGTGAGCTTGCTCAGAAGAAAAGAACTGTGCTTCCTACACACACGGGCCATATCTAGTTCAACTCTGCTTAGGAAACTGACAAGAACAGTAGCTTCTCTTCAGTCCAATACACTGTACTTGCTGGGAACAGACGCGAGTGCTATTTGCACTGTGTATGGCAATGGGAGCGCAATAGTGACTCTTCTTAGCAGAAAACAACTCTTGCTCGTAGGACCAGAAACTGCATGGGATTCAACTCAGTTTAGGACTGGGAAACAAACCCTAGCTCGCCTTACAAGAAACACACTCTGCTTTTGAGAAAAGAGCACTCTTCTGCTCCCCTGTGTTTCCTATAGGGCCAGAACAGTGAGCTTGCTCACAACAAAAGAACTGTGCTTCCTACACACACGGGCCATATCTAGTTCAACTCTGCTTAGGAAACTGACAAGAACAGTAGCTTCTCTTCAGTCCAATACACTGTACTTGCTGGGAACAGACGCGAGTGCTATTTGCAGTGTGTATGGCAATGGGAGCGCAATAGTGACTCTTCTTAGCAGAAAACAACTCTTGCTCGTAGGACCAGAAACTGCATGGGATTCAACTCCGTTTCGGACTGGGAAACAAACCCTAGCTCACCTTCCAAGAAACACACTCTGCTTTTGAGAAAAGAGCACTCTTCTGCTCTCCTGTGTTTCCTATAGGGCCAGAAGAGTGAGCTTGCTCACAACAAAAGAACTGTGCTTCCTACACACACGGGCCATATCTAGTTCAACTCTGCTTAGGAAACTGACAAGAACAGTAGCTTCTCTTCAGTCCAATACACTGTACTTGCTGGGAACAGACGCGAGTGCTATTTGCACTGGGTATGGCAATGGGAGCGCAATAGTGACTCTTCTTAGCAGAAAACAACTCTTGCTCGTAGGACCAGAAACTGCATGGGATTCAACTCCGTTTAGGACTAGGAAACAAACCCTAGCTCGCCTTACAAGAAACACACTCTGCTTTTGAGAAAAGAGCACTCTTCTGCTCCCATGTGTTTCCTATAGGGTCAGAACAGTGAGCTTGCTCAGAACAAAAGAACTGTGCTTCCTACACACACGGGCCATATCTAGTTCAACTCTGCTTAGCAAACTGACAAGAACAGTAGCTTCTCTTCAGTCCAATACACTGTACTTGCCTGGAACAGACGCGAGTGCTATTTGCACTGTGTATGGCAATGGGAGCACAATAGTGACTCTTCTTAGCAGAAAACAACTCTTGCTCGTAGGACCAGAAACTGCATGGGATTCAACTCCGTTTAGGACTGGGAAACAAACCCTAGCTCGCCTTACAAGAAACACACTCTGCTTTTGAGAAAAGAGCACTCTTCTGCTCCCCTGTGTTTCCTATAGAGCCAGAACAGTGAGCTTGCTCAGAACAAAAGAACTGTGCTTCCTACACACACGGGCCATATCTAGTTCAACTCTGCTTAGGAAACTGACAAGAACAGTAACTTCTCTTCAGTCCAATACACTGTACTTGCTGGGAACAGACGCGAGTGCTATTTGCACTGGGTATGGCAATGGGAGCGCAATAGTGACTCTTCTTAGCAGAAAACAACTCTTGCTCGTAGGACCAGAAACTGCATGGGATTCAACTCCGTTTAGGACTGGGAAACAAACCCTAGCTTGCCTTACAAGAAACACACTCTGCTTTTGAGAAAAGAGCACTCTTCTACTCTCCTGTGTTTCCTATAGGGCCAGAACAGTGAGCTTGCTCAGAAGAAAAGAACTGTGCTTCCTACACACACGGGCCATATCTAGTTCAACTCTGCTTAGGAAACTGACAAGAACAGTAGCTTCTCTTCAGTCCAATACACTGTACTTGCTGGGAACAGACGCGAGTGCTATTTGCACTGTGTATGGCAATGGGAGCGCAATAGTGACTCTTCTTAGCAGAAAACAACTCTTGCTCGTAGGACCAGAAACTGCATGGGATTCAACTCAGTTTAGGACTGGGAAACAAACCCTAGCTCGCCTTACAAGAAACACACTCTGCTTTTGAGAAAAGAGCACTCTTCTGCTCCCCTGTGTTTCCTATAGGGCCAGAACAGTGAGCTTGCTCACAACAAAAGAACTGTGCTTCCTACACACACGGGCCATATCTAGTTCAACTCTGCTTAGGAAACTGACAAGAACAGTAGCTTCTCTTCAGTCCAATACACTGTACTTGCTGGGAACAGACGCGAGTGCTATTTGCAGTGTGTATGGCAATGGGAGCGCAATAGTGACTCTTCTTAGCAGAAAACAACTCTTGCTCGTAGGACCAGAAACTGCATGGGATTCAACTCCGTTTCGGACTGGGAAACAAACCCTAGCTCACCTTCCAAGAAACACACTCTGCTTTTGAGAAAAGAGCACTCTTCTGCTCTCCTGTGTTTCCTATAGGGCCAGAAGAGTGAGCTTGCTCACAACAAAAGAACTGTGCTTCCTACACACACGGGCCATATCTAGTTCAACTCTGCTTAGGAAACTGACAAGAACAGTAGCTTCTCTTCAGTCCAATACACTGTACTTGCTGGGAACAGACGCGAGTGCTATTTGCACTGGGTATGGCAATGGGAGCGCAATAGTGACTCTTCTTAGCAGAAAACAACTCTTGCTCGTAGGACCAGAAACTGCATGGGATTCAACTCCGTTTAGGACTAGGAAACAAACCCTAGCTCGCCTTACAAGAAACACACTCTGCTTTTGAGAAAAGAGCACTCTTCTGCTCCCATGTGTTTCCTATAGGGTCAGAACAGTGAGCTTGCTCAGAACAAAAGAACTGTGCTTCCTACACACACGGGCCATATCTAGTTCAACTCTGCTTAGCAAACTGACAAGAACAGTAGCTTCTCTTCAGTCCAATACACTGTACTTGCCTGGAACAGACGCGAGTGCTATTTGCACTGTGTATGGCAATGGGAGCACAATAGTGACTCTTCTTAGCAGAAAACAACTCTTGCTCGTAGGACCAGAAACTGCATGGGATTCAACTCCGTTTAGGACTGGGAAACAAACCCTAGCTCGCCTTACAAGAAACACACTCTGCTTTTGAGAAAAGAGCACTCTTCTGCTCCCCTGTGTTTCCTATAGAGCCAGAACAGTGAGCTTGCTCAGAACAAAAGAACTGTGCTTCCTACACACACGGGCCATATCTAGTTCAACTCTGCTTAGGAAACTGACAAGAACAGTAACTTCTCTTCAGTCCAATACACTGTACTTGCTGGGAACAGACGCGAGTGCTATTTGCACTGGGTATGGCAATGGGAGCGCAATAGTGACTCTTCTTAGCAGAAAACAACTCTTGCTCGTAGGACCAGAAACTGCATGGGATTCAACTCCGTTTAGGACTGGGAAACAAACCCTAGCTCGCCTTACAAGAAACACACTCTGCTTTTGAGAAAAGAGCACTCTTCTCCTCTCTTGTGTTTCCTATAGGGCCAGAACAGTGAGCTTGCTCAGAACAAAAGAACTGTGCTTCCTACACACACGGGCCATATCTAGTTCAACTCTGCTTAGGAAACTGACAAGAACAGTAGCTTCTCTTCAGTCCAATACACTGTACTTGCTGGGAACAGACGCGAGTGCTATTTGCACTGGGTATGGCAATGGGAGCGCAATAGTGACTCTTCTTAGCAGAAAACAACTCTTGCTCGTAGGACCAGAAACTGCATGGGATTCAACTCCGTTTAGGACTGGGAAACAAACGCTAGCTCGCCTTACAAGAAACACACTCTGCTTTTGAGAAAAGAGCACTCTTCTGCTCCCCTGTGTTTCCTATAGGGCCAGAACAGTGAGCTTGCTCAGAACAAAAGAACTGTGCTTCCTACACGCACGGGCCATATCTAGTTCAACTCTGCTTAGGAAACTGACAAGAACAGTAGCTTCTCTTCAGTCCAATACACTGTACTTGCTGGGAACAGACGCGAGTGCTATTTGCACTGTGTATGGCAATGGGAGCGCAATAGTGACTCTTCTTAGCAGAAAACAACTCTTGCTCGTAGGACCAGAAACTGCATGGGATTCAACTCAGTTTAGGACTGGGAAACAAACCCTAGCTCGCCTTACAAGAAACACACTCTGCTTTTGAGAAAAGAGCACTCTTCTGCTCCCCTGTGTTTCCTATAGGGCCAGAACAGTGAGCTTGCTCACAACAAAAGAACTGTGCTTCCTACACACACGGGCCATATCTAGTTCAACTCTGCTTAGGAAACTGACAAGAACAGTAGCTTCTCTTCAGTCCAATACACTGTACTTGCTGGGAACAGACTCGAGTGCTATTTGCAATGTGTATGGCAATGGGAGCGCAATAGTGACTCTTCTTAGCAGAAAACAACTCTTGCTCGTAGGACCAGAAACTGCATGGGATTCAACTCCGTTTAGGACTGGGAAACAAACCCTAGCTCACCTTCCAAGAAACACACTCTGCTTTTGAGAAAAGAGCACTCTTCTGCTCTCCTGTGTTTCCTATAGGGCCAGAACAGTGAGCTTGCTCAGAACAAAAGAACTGTGCTTCCTACACACACGGGCCATATCTAGTTCAACTCTGTTTAGGAAACTGACAAGAACAGTAGCTTCTCTTCAGTCCAATACACTGAATTTGCTGGGAACAGACGCGAGTGCTATTTGCACTGGGTATGGCAATGGGAGCGCAATAGTGACTCTTCTTAGCAGAAAACAACTCTTGCTCGTAGGACCAGAAACTGCATGGGATTCAACTCCGTTTAGGACTAGGAAACAAACCCTAGCTCGCCTTACAAGAAACACACTCTGCTTTTGAGAAAAGAGCACTCTTCTGCTCCCCTGTGTTTCCTATAGGGCCAGAACAGTGAGCTTGCTCAGAACAAAAGAACTGTGCTTCCTACACACATGGGCCATATCTAGTTCAACTCTGCTTAGGAAACTGACAAGAACAGTAGCTTCTCTTCAGTCCAATACACTGTACTTGCTGGGAACAGACGCGAGTGCTATTTGCACTGTGTATGGCAATGGGAGCGCAATAGTGACTCTTCTTAGCAGAAAACAACTCTTGCTCGTAGGACCAGAAACTGCATGGGATTCAACTCCGTTTAGGACTGGGAAACAAACGCTAGCTCGCCTTACAAGAAACACACTCTGCTTTTGAGAAAAGAGCACTCTTCTACTCTCCTGTGTTTCCTATAGGGCCAGAACAGTGAGCTTGCTCACAACAAAAGAACTGTGCTTCCTACACACACGGGCCATATCTAGTTCAACTCTGCTTAGGAAACTGACAAGAACAGTAGCTTCTCTTCAGTCCAATACATTGTACTTGCTGGGAACAGACACGAGTGCTATTGGCACTGTGTATGGCAATGGGAGCGCAATAGTGACTCTTCTTAGCAGAAAACAACTCTTGCTCGTAGGACCAGAAACTGCATGGGATTCAACTCCGTTTATTACTGGGAAACAAACCCTAGCTCGCCTTACAAGAAACACACTCTGCTTTTGAGAAAAGAGCACTCTTCTGCTCCCATGTGTTTCCTATAGGGCCAGAACAGTGAGCTTGCTCAGAACAAAAGAACTGTGCTTTCTACACACACGGGCCATATGTAGTTCAACTCTGCTTAGCAAACTGATAAGAACAGTAGCTTCTCTTCAGTCCAATACACTGTACTTGCCTGGAACAGACGCGAGTGCTATTTGCACTGTGTATGGCAATGGGAGCACAATAGTGACTCTTCTTAGCAGAAAACAACTCTTGCTCGTAGGACCAGAAACTGCATGGGATTCAACTCCGTTTAGGACTGGGAAACAAACCCTAGCTCGCCTTACAAGAAACACACTCTCCTTTACTGAAAAGAGCACTCTTCTGCTCCCCTGTGTTTCCTATAGAGCCAGAACAGTGAGCTTGCTCAGAACAAAAGAACTGTGCTTCCTACACACACGGGTCCTTATCTAGTTCAACTCTGCTTAGGAAACTGACAAGAACAGTAGCTTCTCTTCAGTCCAATACACTGTACTTGCTGGGAACAGACGCGAGTGCTATTTGCACTGTGTATGGCAATGGGAGCGCAATAGTGACTCTTCTTAGCAGAAAACAACTCTTGCTCGTAGGACCAGAAACTGCATGGGATTCAACTCCGTTTAGGACTGGGAAACAAACCCTAGCTCACCTTCCAAGAAACACACTCTGCTTTTGAGAAAAGAGCACTCTTCTACTCTCCTGTGTTTCCTATAGGGCCAGAACAGTGAGCTTGCTCAGAACAAAAGAACTGTGCTTCCTACACACACGGGCCATATCTAGTTCAACTCTGCTTAGGAAACTGACAAGAACAGTAGCTTCTCTTCAGTCCAATACACTGTACTTGCTGGGAACAGACGCGAGTGCTATTTGCACTGGGTATGGCAATGGGAGCGCAATAGTGACTCTTCTTAGCAGAAAACAACTCTTGCTCGTAGGACCAGAAACTGCATGGGATTCAACTCAGTTTAGGACTGGGAAACAAACCCTAGCTCGCCTTACAAGAAACACACTCTGCTTTTGAGAAAAGAGTACTCTTCTGCTCCCCTGTGTTTCCTATAGGGCCAGAACAGTGAGCTTGCTCACAACAAAAGAACTGTGCTTCCTACACACACGGGCCATATCTAGTTCAACTCTGCTTAGGAAACTGACAAGAACAGTAGCTTCTCTTCAGTCCAATACATTGTACTTGCTGGGAACAGACACGAGTGCTATTGGCACTGTGTATGGCAATGGGAGCGCAATAGTGACTCTTCTTAGCAGAAAACAACTCTTGCTCGTAGGACCAGAAACTGCATGGGATTCAACTCCGTTTAGGACTGGGAAACAAACCCTAGCTCGCCTTACAAGAAACACACTCTGCTTTTGAGAAAAGAGCACTCTTCTGCTCCCATGTGTTTCCTATAGGGCCAGAACAGTGAGCTTGCTCACAACAAAAGAACTGTGCTTCCTACAGACACGGGCCATATGTAGTTCAACTCTGCTAAGCAAACTGACAAGAACAGTAGCTTCTCTTCAGTCCAATACACTGTACTTGCCTGGAACAGACGCGAGTGCTATTTGCACTGTGTATGGCAATGGGAGCACAATAGTGACTCTTCTTAGCAGAAAACAACTCTTGCTCGTAGGACCAGAAACTGCATGGGATTCAACTCCGTTTAGGACTGGGAAACAAACCCTAGCTCGCCTTACAAGAAACACACTCTGCTTTTGAGAAAAGAGCACTCTTCTGCTCCCCTGTGTTTCCTATAGGGCCAGAACAGTGAGCTTGCTCAGAACAAAAGAACTGTGCTTCCTACACACACGGGCCATATCTAGTTCAACTCTGCTTAGGAAACTGACAAGAACAGTAGCTTCTCTTCAGTCCAATACACTGTACTTGCTGGGAACAGACGCGAGTGCTATTTGCACTGTGTATGGCAATGGGAGCGCAATAGTGACTCTTCTTAGCAGAAAACAACTCTTGCTCGTAGGACCAGAAACTGCTTGGGATTCAACTCCGTTTAGGACTGGGAAACAAACCCTAGCTTGCCTTACAAGAAACACACTCTGCTTTTGCGAAAAGAGCACTCTTCTGCTCCCCTGTATTTCCTATAGGGCCAGAACAGTGAGCTTGCTCACAACAAAAGAACTGTGCTTCCTACACACACGGGCCATATCTAGTTCAACTCTGCTTAGGAAACTGACAAGAACAGTAGCTTCTCTTCAGTCCAATACATTGTACTTGCTGGGAACAGACACGAGTGCTATTGGCACTGTGTATGGCAATGGGAGCGCAATAGTGACTCTTCTTAGCAGAAAACAACTCTTGCTCGTAGGACCAGAAACTGCATGGGATTCAACTCCGTTTAGGACTGGGAAACAAACCCTAGCTCGCCTTACAAGAAACACACTCTGCTTTTGAGAAAAGAGCACTCTTCTGCTCCCATGTGTTTCCTATAGGGCCAGAACAGTGAGCTTGCTCAGAACAAAAGAACTGTGCTTCCTACACACACGGGCCATATGTAGTTCAACTCTGCTTAGCAAACTGACAAGAACAGTAGCTTCTCTTCAGTCCAATACACTGTACTTGCCTGGAACAGACGCGAGTGCTATTTGCACTGTGTATGGCAATGGGAGCACAATAGTGACTCTTCTTAGCAGAAAACA
>NW_026737595.1:0-36356 GCF_949786415.1 Peromyscus eremicus | reverse complement strand
AGAATGACTGTGTCCACATGGAGTTGTGCACACTGAACTGTTAGAATGAGTGTGCCCCACATGGAGTTGTGCACATGAACTGTTAGAATGACTGTGTCCACATGGAGGTGTGCACACTGAACTGTTAGAATGACTGTGCCCACATGGAGGTGTGTACTGTGAACTGTTAGGATTTGTGTGTCCACATGGAGGTGTGCACACTGAACTGTTAGAATGAGTGTGTCCCTGTGGAGGTGTGCACACTGAACTGTTAGAATATGTCCACATGGAGGTGTGCACACTGTACTGTTAGAATGAGTGTGTCAACATGGAGGTGTGCACACTGAACTGTTAGAATGAGTGTGTCCACATGGAGGTGTGCACACTGAAATCTTAGAATGAGTGTGTCCACACAGAGGTGTGCACACTGAACTGTTAGAATGAGTGTGTCCCTGTGGAGGTGTGCACACTGAACTGTTAGAATGAGTGTGTCCACATGGAGGTGTGCACACTGAACTGTTCGAATATGTCCACATGGAGGTGTGCACACTGTACTGTTAGAATGAGTGTGTCCACATGGAGGTGTGCACACTGAACTGTAAGAATGAGTGTGTCCACATGGAGGTGTGCACACTGAACTGTTAGAATGAGTGTGTCCACATGGAGGTGTGCACACTGAACTTTTAGAATGAGTGTGCCCACATGGAAGTGTGCACTCTGAACTGTTTGAATGAGTGTGCCCCACATGGAGGTGTGCACACTGAACTGTTGGAATGAGTGTGCCCACATGGAGGTGTGCACAATGAACTGTTAGAATGAGTGTGTCCACATGGAGGTGTGCACACTGAACTGTTAGAATGAGTGTGTCCACATGGAGGTGTGCACACTGAACTGTTAGAATATGTCCACATGGAGGTGTGCACACTGTACTGTTAGAATGAGTGTATCCACATGGAGGTGTGCACACTGAACTGTTAGAATGAGTGTGTCCACATGGAGGTGTGCACACTGAACTCTTAGAATGAGTGTGTCCACACAGAGGTGTGCTCACTGAACTGTTAGAATGAGAGTGCCCACATGGAGGTGTGCACACTGAACTGTTAGAATGAGTGTGCCCACATGGAGGTGTGCACACTGAACTGTTAGATTGAGAGTGCCCACATGGAGTTGTGCACACTGAACTGTTAGAATGAGTGTGTCCACAAGGAGGTGTGCACACAGAACTGTTAGAATGAGTGTGTCCACATGGAGGTGTGCACACTGAACTGTTAGAATGAGTGTGCCCACATGGAGGTGTGCATACTGAACTGTTAGAATGAGTGTGCCCACATAGAGGTGTACACCATGAACTGTTAGAATGAGTGTGTCCACATGGAGGTGTGCACACTGAACTGTTAGAATGAGTGTGCCCACATGGAGTTGTGCACACTGAACTGTTAGAATGACTGTGTCCACATGGAGTTGTGCACACTGAACTGTTAGAATGAGTGTGCCCACATGGAGTTGTGCACATGAACTGTTAGAATGACTGTGTCCACATGGAGGTGTGCACACTGAACTGTTAGAATGACTGTGCCCACATGGAGGTGTGTACTGTGAACTGTTAGGATTTGTGTGTCCACATGGAGGTGTGCACACTGAACTGTTAGAATGAGTGTGTCCCTGTGGAGGTGTGCACACTGAACTGTTAGAATATGTCCACATGGAGGTGTGCACACTGTACTGTTAGAATGAGTGTGTCAACATGGAGGTGTGCACACTGAACTGTTAGAATGAGTGTGTCCACATGGAGGTGTGCACACTGAAATCTTAGAATGAGTGTGTCCACACAGAGGTGTGCACACTGAACTGTTAGAATGAGTGTGTCCCTGTGGAGGTGTGCACACTGAACTGTTAGAATGAGTGTGTCCACATGGAGGTGTGCACACTGAACTGTTCGAATATGTCCACATGGAGGTGTGCACACTGTACTGTTAGAATGAGTGTGTCCACATGGAGGTGTGCACACTGAACTGTAAGAATGAGTGTGTCCACATGGAGGTGTGCACACTGAACTGTTAGAATGAGTGTGTCCACATGGAGGTGTGCACACTGAACTTTTAGAATGAGTGTGCCCACATGGAAGTGTGCACTCTGAACTGTTTGAATGAGTGTGCCCACATGGAGGTGTGCACACTGAACTGTTGGAATGAGTGTGCCCACATGGAGGTGTGCACAATGAACTGTTAGAATGAGTGTGTCCAAATGGAGGTGTGCACTCTGAACTGTTAGAATGAGTGTGCCCACATGGAGGTGTGCACACTGAACTGTTAGAATGAGTGTGCCCACATGGAGGTGTGCACACTGAACTGTTAGAATGAATGTGTCCACATAGAGTTGTGCAGACTGAACTGTTAGAATGAGTGTGTCCAAATGGAGGTGTGCACACTGAACTGTTAGAATAAGTGTGCCCACATGGAGGTGTGAACATTGAACTGTTAGTATGAGTGTGTCCCTGTGGAGGTGTGCACATTGAACTGTTAGAATGAGTGTGTCCACATGCAGGTGTGCACACTGAACTGTTAGAATGAGTGTGTCCACATGGAGGTGTGCACACTGAACTGTTAGAATGAGTGTGTCCACATGGAGTTGTGCACACTGAACTGTTAGAATGAGTGTATCCCTGTGGAGATGTGCACACTGAACTGTTAGAATAAGTGTGCCCAAATGGAGGTGTGCACATTGAACTGTTAGTATGAGTGTGTCCCTGTGGAGGTGTGCACATTGAACTGTTAGAATGAGTGTGTCCACATGCAGGTGTGCACACTGAACTGTTAGAATGAGTGTGTCCACATGGAGGTGTGCACACTGAACTGTTCGAATGAGTGTGTCCACATGGAGTTGTGCACACTGAACTGTTAGAATGAGTGTATCCCTGTGGAGATGTGCACACTGAACTGTTAGAATGAGTGTGTCCACATGGAGGTGTGCACACTGAACTGTTAGAATATGTCCACATGGAGGTGTGCACACTTAAATGTTAGAATGAGTGTGTCCCTGTGGAGGTGTGCACACTGAACTTTTAGAATGAGTGTGTCCACATGGAGGTGTGCACACTGAACTGTTAGAATGAGTGTGTCCACATGGAGGTGTGCACACTGAACTGTTAGAATGAGTGTGTCCACATGGAGTTGTGCACACTGAACTGTTAGAATTAGTGTGTCCCTGTGGAGATGTGCACACTGAACTGTTAGAATGAGTGTGTCCACATGGAGGTGTGCACACTGAACTGTTAGAATGAGTGTGTCCACATGGAGGTGTGCACACTGAACTGTTAGAATATGTCCACATGGAGGTGTGCACACTGTACTGTTAGAATGAGTGTATCCACATGGAGGTGTGCACACTGAACTGTTAGAATGAGTGTGTCCACATGGAGGTGTGCACACTGAACTCTTAGAATGAGTGTGTCCACACAGAGGTGTGCTCACTGAACTGTTAGAATGAGAGTGCCCACATGGAGGTGTGCACACTGAACTGTTAGAATGAGTGTGCCCACATGGAGGTGTGCACACTGAACTGTTAGAATGAGAGTGCCCACATGGAGTTGTGCACACTGAACTGTTAGAATGAGTGTGTCCACAAGGAGGTGTGCACACAGAACTGTTAGAATGAGTGTGTCCACATGGAGGTGTGCACACTGAACTGTTAGAATGAGTGTGCCCACATGGAGGTGTGCATACAGAACTGTTAGAATGAGTGTGCCCACATAGAGGTGTACACCCTGAACTGTTAGAATGAGTGTGTCCACATGGAGGTGTGCACACTGAACTGTTAGAATGAGTGTGCCCACATGGAGTTGTGCACACTGAACTGTTAGAATGACTGTGTCCACATGGAGTTGTGCACACTGAACTGTTAGAATGAGTGTGCCCACATGGAGTTGTGCACATGAACTGTTAGAATGACTGTGTCCACATGGAGGTGTGCACACTGAACTGTTAGAATGACTGTGCCCACATGGAGGTGTGTACTGTGAACTGTTAGGATTTGTGTGTCCACATGGAGGTGTGCACACTGAACTGTTAGAATGAGTGTGTCCCTGTGGAGGTGTGCACACTGAACTGTTAGAATATGTCCACATGGAGGTGTGCACACTGTACTGTTAGAATGAGTGTGTCAACATGGAGGTGTGCACACTGAACTGTTAGAATGAGTGTGTCCACATGGAGGTGTGCACACTGAAATCTTAGAATGAGTGTGTCCACACAGAGGTGTGCACACTGAACTGTTAGAATGAGTGTGTCCCTGTGGAGGTGTGCACACTGAACTGTTAGAATGAGTGTGTCCACATGGAGGTGTGCACACTGAACTGTTCGAATATGTCCACATGGAGGTGTGCACACTGTACTGTTAGAATGAGTGTGTCCACATGGAGGTGTGCACACTGAACTGTAAGAATGAGTGTGTCCACATGGAGGTGTGCACACTGAACTGTTAGAATGAGTGTGTCCACATGGAGGTGTGCACACTGAACTTTTAGAATGAGTGTGCCCACATGGAAGTGTGCACTCTGAACTGTTTGAATGAGTGTGCCCACATGGAGGTGTGCACACTGAACTGTTGGAATGAGTGTGCCCACATGGAGGTGTGCACAATGAACTGTTAGAATGAGTGTGTCCACATGGAGGTGTGCACACTGAACTGTTAGAATGAGTGTGTCCACATGGAGGTGTGCACACTGAACTGTTAGAATATGTCCACATGGAGGTGTGCACACTGTACTGTTAGAATGAGTGTATCCACATGGAGGTGTGCACACTGAACTGTTAGAATGAGTGTGTCCACATGGAGGTGTGCACACTGAACTCTTAGAATGAGTGTGTCCACACAGAGGTGTGCTCACTGAACTGTTAGAATGAGAGTGCCCACATGGAGGTGTGCACACTGAACTGTTAGAATGAGTGTGCCCACATGGAGGTGTGCACACTGAACTGTTAGAATGAGAGTGCCCACATGGAGTTGTGCACACTGAACTGTTAGAATGAGTGTGTCCACAAGGAGGTGTGCACACAGAACTGTTAGAATGAGTGTGTCCACATGGAGGTGTGCACACTGAACTGTTAGAATGAGTGTGCCCACATGGAGGTGTGCATACTGAACTGTTAGAATGAGTGTGCCCACATAGAGGTGTACACCATGAACTGTTAGAATGAGTGTGTCCACATGGAGGTGTGCACACTGAACTGTTAGAATGAGTGTGCCCACATGGAGTTGTGCACACTGAACTGTTAGAATGACTGTGTCCACATGGAGTTGTGCACACTGAACTGTTAGAATGAGTGTGCCCACATGGAGTTGTGCACATGAACTGTTAGAATGACTGTGTCCACATGGAGGTGTGCACACTGAACTGTTAGAATGACTGTGCCCACATGGAGGTGTGTACTGTGAACTGTTAGGATTTGTGTGTCCACATGGAGGTGTGCACACTGAACTGTTAGAATGAGTGTGTCCCTGTGGAGGTGTGCACACTGAACTGTTAGAATATGTCCACATGGAGGTGTGCACACTGTACTGTTAGAATGAGTGTGTCAACATGGAGGTGTGCACACTGAACTGTTAGAATGAGTGTGTCCACATGGAGGTGTGCACACTGAAATCTTAGAATGAGTGTGTCCACACAGAGGTGTGCACACTGAACTGTTAGAATGAGTGTGTCCCTGTGGAGGTGTGCACACTGAACTGTTAGAATGAGTGTGTCCACATGGAGGTGTGCACACTGAACTGTTCGAATATGTCCACATGGAGGTGTGCACACTGTACTGTTAGAATGAGTGTGTCCACATGGAGGTGTGCACACTGAACTGTAAGAATGAGTGTGTCCACATGGAGGTGTGCACACTGAACTGTTAGAATGAGTGTGTCCACATGGAGGTGTGCACACTGAACTTTTAGAATGAGTGTGCCCACATGGAAGTGTGCACTCTGAACTGTTTGAATGAGTGTGCCCACATGGAGGTGTGCACACTGAACTGTTGGAATGAGTGTGCCCACATGGAGGTGTGCACAATGAACTGTTAGAATGAGTGTGTCCAAATGGAGGTGTGCACTCTGAACTGTTAGAATGAGTGTGCCCACATGGAGGTGTGCACACTGAACTGTTAGAATGAGTGTGCCCACATGGAGGTGTGCACACTGAACTGTTAGAATGAATGTGTCCAGATAGAGTTGTGCAGACTGAACTGTTAGAATGAGTGTGTCCAAATGGAGGTGTGCACACTGAACTGTTAGAATAAGTGTGCCCACATGGAGGTGTGAACATTGAACTGTTAGTATGAGTGTGTCCCTGTGGAGGTGTGCACATTGAACTGTTAGAATGAGTGTGTCCACATGCAGGTGTGCACACTGAACTGTTAGAATGAGTGTGTCCACATGGAGGTGTGCACACTGAACTGTTAGAATGAGTGTGTCCACATGGAGTTGTGCACACTGAACTGTTAGAATGAGTGTATCCCTGTGGAGATGTGCACACTGAACTGTTAGAATAAGTGTGCCCAAATGGAGGTGTGCACATTGAACTGTTAGTATGAGTGTGTCCCTGTGGAGGTGTGCACATTGAACTGTTAGAATGAGTGTGTCCACATGCAGGTGTGCACACTGAACTGTTAGAATGAGTGTGTCCACATGGAGGTGTGCACACTGAACTGTTCGAATGAGTGTGTCCACATGGAGTTGTGCACACTGAACTGTTAGAATGAGTGTATCCCTGTGGAGATGTGCACACTGAACTGTTAGAATGAGTGTGTCCACATGGAGGTGTGCACACTGAACTGTTAGAATGAGTGTGTCCACATAAAGTTGTGCACACTGAACTTTTAGAATGAATGTGTCCACATGGAGGTGTGCACACTGAACTGTTGGAATATGTCCACATGGAGGTGTGCACACTTAACTGTTAGAATGAGTGTGTCCCTGTGGAGGTGTGCACACTGAACTGTTAGAATGAGTGTGTCGACATGGAGGTGTGCACACTGAACTGTTAGAATGAGTGTGTCCACATGGAGGTGTGCACACTGAACTGGTAGAATGAGTGTGTCCACATGGAGTTGTGCACACTGAACTGTTAGAATGAGTGTATCCCTGCGGAGATGTGCACACTGAACTGTTAGAATGAGTGTGTCCACATGGAGGTGTGCACACTGAAATGTTAGAATGAGTGTGTCCACATGGAGGTGTGCACACTGAACTGTTAGAATGAGTGTGTCCACATGGAGGTGTGCACACTGAACTGTTAGAATTAGTGTGTCCACATGGAGGTGTGCACACTGAACTGTTAGAATGAGTGTGTTCCTGTGGAGGTGTGCACACTGAAATGTTAGAATGAGTGTGTCCACATTGAGGAGTGCACACTGAACTGTTAGAAGGAGTGTGTCCACATGGAGGTGTGCACACTGAACTGTTAGAATATGTCCACATGGAGGTGTGCACACTGTACTGTTAGAATGAGTGTGTCCACATGGAGGTGTGCACACTGAACTGGTAGAATGAGTGTGTCCACATGGAGGTGTGCACACTGAACTGTTAGAATGAGTGTGCCCACATGGAGGTGTGCACACTGAACTGTTAGAATGAGTGTGCCCACATAGACGTGTGCACACTGAACTGTTAGAATGAGTGTGTCCACATGGAGGTGTGCACACTGAACTGTTAGAATGAGTGTATCCCTGTGGAGATGTGCACATGAAGTGTTAGAATGACTGTTTCCACATGGAGGTGTGCACACTGAACTGTTAGAATGACTGTGCCCACATGGAGGTGTGCACTGTGAACTGTTAGAATGAGTGTGTCCCTGTGGAGGTGTGCACACTGAACTGTTAGAATGAGTTTGTCCACATGGAGTTGTGCACACTGAACTGTTAGAATGAGAGTATCCCTGTGGAGATGTGCACACTGAACTGTTAGAATGAGTGTGTCCACATGGAGGTGTGCACACTGAACTGTTAGAATGAGTGTGTCCACATGGAGGTGTGCACACTGAACTTTTAGAATGAGTGTGTCCACATGGAGGTGTGCACACTGAACTCTTAGAATATGTCCACATGGAGGTGTGCACACTTAACTGTTAGAATGAGTGTGTCCCTGTGGAGGTGTGCACACTGAACTGTTAGAATGAGTGTGTCCACATGGAGGTGTGCACACTGAACTGTTAGAATGAGTGTGCCCACATGGAAGTGTGCACTCTGAACTGTTTGAATGAGTGTGCCCACATGGAGGTGTGCACACTGAACTGTTGGAATGAGTGTGCCCACATGGAGGTGTGCACAATGAACTGTTAGAATGAGTGTGTCCAAATGGAGGTGTGCACACTGAACTGTTAGAATGAGTGTGTCCACATGGAGTTGTGCACACTGAACTGTTAGAATGAGTGTATCCCTGTGGAGATGTGCACACTGAACTGTTAGAACGAGTGTGTCCACATGGAGGTGTGCACACTGAACTGTTAGAATGAGTGTGTCCACATGGAGGTGTGCACACTGAACTTTTAGAATGAGTGTGTCCACATGGAGGTGTGCACACTGAACTGTTAGAATATGTCCACATGGAGGTGTGCACACTTAACTGTTAGAATGAGTGTGTCCCTGTGGAGGTGTGCACACTGAACTGTTAGAATGAGTGTGTCCACATGGAGGTGTGCACACTGAACTGTTAGAATGAGTGTGCCCACATGGAAGTGTGCACTCTGAACTGTTTGAATAGTGTGCCCACATGGAGGTGTGCACACTGAACTGTTGGAATGAGTGTGCCCACATGGAGGTGTGCACAATGAACTGTTAGAATGAGTGTGTCCAAATGGAGGTGTGCACTCTGAACTGTTAGAATGAGTGTGCCCACATGGAGGTGTGCACACTGAACTGTTAGAATGAGTGTGCCCACATGGAGGTGTGCACACTGAACTGTTAGAATGAGTGTGTCCACATAGAGGTGTGCAGACTGAACTGTTAGAATGAGTGTGTCCAAATGGAGGTGTGCACACTGAACTGTTAGAATAAGTGTGCCCACATGGAGGTGTGCACATTGAAATGTTAGTATGAGTGTGTCCCTGTGGAGGTGTGCACATTGAACTTTTAGAATGAGTGTGTCCACATGCAGGTGTGCACATTGAACTGTTAGAATGAGTGTGTCCACATGGAGGTGTGCACACTGAACTGTTAGAATGAGTGTGTCCACATGGAGTTGTGCACACTGAACTGTTAGAATGAGTGTATCCCTGTGGAGATATGCACACTGAACTGTTAGAATGAGTGTGTCCACATGGAGGTGTGCACACTGAACTGTTAGAATGAGTGTGTCCACATAAAGTTGTGCACACTGAACTTTTAGAATGAATGTGTCCACATGGATGTGTGCACACTGAACTGTTGGAATATGTCCCCATGGAGGTGTGCACACTTAACTGTTAGAATGTGTGTGTCCCTGTGGAGGTGTGCACACTGAACTGTTAGAATGAGTGTGTCCACATGGAGGTGTGCACACTGAACTGTTAGAATGAGTGTGTCCACATGGAGGTGTGCACACTGAACTGTTAGAATGAGTGTGTCCACATGGAGTTGTGCACACTGAACTGTTAGAATGAGTGTGTCCACATGGAGGTGTGCACACTGAACTGTTAGAATGAGTGTGTCCACATGGAGGTGTGCACACTGAAATGTTAGAATGAGTGTGTCCACATGGAGGTGTGCACACTGAACTGTTAGAATATGTCCACATGGAGGTGTGCACACTTAACTGTTAGAATGAGTGTGTCCCTGTGGAGGTGTGCACACTGAACTGTTAGAATGAGTGTGTCCACATGGAGGTGTGCACACTGAACTTTTAGAATGAGTGTGCCCACATGGAAGTGTGCACTCTGAACTGTTTGAATGAGTGTGCCCACATGGAGGTGTGCACACTGAACTGTTGGAATGAGTGTGCCCACATGGAGGTGTGCACAATGAACTGTTAGAATGAGTGTGTCCAAATGGAGGTGTGCACTCTGAACTGTTAGAATGAGTGTGCCCACATGGAGGTGTGCACACTGAACTGTTAGAATGAGTGTGCCCACATGGAGGTGTGCACACTGAACTGTTAGAATGAATGTGTCCACATAGAGTTGTGCAGACTGAACTGTTAGAATGAGTGTGTCCAAATGGAGGTGTGCACACTGAACTGTTAGAATAAGTGTGCCCACATGGAGGTGTGCACATTGAACTGTTAGTATGAGTGTGTCCCTGTGGAGGTGTGCACATTGAACTGTTAGAATGAGTGTGTCCACATGCAGGTGTGCACACTTAACTGTTAGAATGAGTGTGTCCACATGGAGGTGTGCACACTGAACTGTTAGAATGAGTGTGTCCACATGGAGTTGTGCACACTGAACTGTTAGAATGAGTGTATCCCTGTGGAGATGTGCACACTGAACTGTTAGAATGAGTGTGTCCACATGGAGGTGTGCACACTGAACTGTTAGAATGAGTGTGTCCACATAAAGGTGTGCACACTGAACTTTTAGAATGAATGTGTCCACATGGAGGTGTGCACACTGAACTGTTGGAATATGTCCACATGGAGGTGTGCACACTTAACTGTTAGAATGAGTGTGTCCCTGTGGAGGTGTGCACACTGAACTGTTAGAATGAGTGTGTCCACATGGAGGTGTGCACACTGAACTGTTAGAATGAGTGTGTCCACATGGAGGTGTGCACACTGAACTGGTAGAATGAGTGTGTCCACATGGAGTTGTGCACACTGAACTGTTAGAATGAGTGTATCCCTGCGGAGATGTGCACACTGAACTGTTAGAATTAGTGTGTCCACATGGAGGTGTGCACACTGAAATGTTAGAATGAGTGTGTCCACATGGAGGTGTGCACACTGAACTGTTAGAATGAGTGTGTCCACATGGAGGTGTGCACACTGAACTGTTAGAATTAGTGTGTCCACATGGAGGTGTGCACACTGAACTGTTAGAATGAGTGTGTTTCTGTGGAGGTGTGCACACTGAAATGTTAGAATGAGTGTGTCCACATTGAGGAGTGCACACTGAACTGTTAGAAGGAGTGTGTCCACATGGAGGTGTGCACACTGAACTGTTAGAATATGTCCACATGGAGGTGTGCACACTGTACTGTTAGAATGAGTGTGTCCACATGGAGGTGTGCACACTGAACTGGTAGAATGAGTGTGTCCACATGGAGGTGTGCACACTGAACTGTTAGAATGAGTGTGCCCACATGGAGGTGTGCACACTGAACTGTTAGAATGAGTGTGCCCACATAGAGGTGTGCACACTGAACTGTTAGAATGAGTGTGTCCACATGGAGGTGTGCACACTGAACTGTTAGAATGAGTGTATCCCTGTGGAGATGTGCACATGAACTGTTAGAATGACTGTTTCCACATGGAGGTGTGCACACTGAACTGTTAGAATGACTGTGCCCACATGGAGGTGTGCACTGTGAACTGTTAGAATGAGTGTGTCCCTGTGGAGGTGTGCACACTGAACTGTTAGAATGAGTTTGTCCACATGGAGTTGTGCACACTGAACTGTTAGAATGAGTGTATCCCTGTGGAGATGTGCACACTGAACTGTTAGAATGAGTGTGTCCACATGGAGGTGTGCACACTGAACTGTTAGAATGAGTGTGTCCACATGGAGGTGTGCACACTGAACTTTTAGAATGAGTGTGTCCACATGGAGGTGTGCACACTGAACTGTTAGAATATGTCCACATGGAGGTGTGCACACTTAACTGTTAGAATGAGTGTGTCCCTGTGGAGGTGTGCACACTGAACTGTTAGAATGAGTGTGTCCACATGGAGGTGTGCACACTGAACTGTTAGAATGAGTGTGCCCACATGGAAGTGTGCACTCTGAACTGTTTGAATGAGTGTGCCCACATGGAGGTGTGCACACTGAACTGTTGGAATGAGTGTGCCCACATGGAGGTGTGCACAATGAACTGTTAGAATGAGTGTGTCCACATGGAGGTGTGCACACTGAACTGTTAGAATGAGTGTGTCCACATGGAGTTGTGCACACTGAACTGTTAGAATGAGTGTATCCCTGTGGAGATGTGCACACTGAACTGTTAGAATGAGTGTGTCCACATGGAGGTGTGCACACTGAACTGTTAGAATGAGTGTGTCCACATGGAGGTGTGCACACTGAACTTTTAGAATGAGTGTGTCCACATGGAGGTGTGCACACTGAACTGTTAGAATATGTCCACATGGAGGTGTGCACACTTAACTGTTAGAATGAGTGTGTCCCTGTGGAGGTGTGCACACTGAACTGTTAGAATGAGTGTGTCCACATGGAGGTGTGCACACTGAACTGTTAGAATGAGTGTGCCCACATGGAAGTGTGCACTCTGAACTGTTTGAATGAGTGTGCCCACATGGAGGTGTGCACACTGAACTGTTGGAATGAGTGTGCCCACATGGAGGTGTGCACACTGAACTGTTAGAATGAGTGTGCCCACATGGAGGTGTGCACACTGAACTGTTAGAATGAGTGTGCCCACATGGAGGTGTGCACACTGAACTGTTAGAATGAGTGTGTCCACATAGAGGTGTGCAGACTGAACTGTTAGAATGAGTGTGTCCAAATGGAGGTGTGCACACTGAACTGTTAGAATAAGTGTGCCCACATGGAGGTGTGCACATTGAACTGTTAGTATGAGTGTGTCCCTGTGGAGGTGTGCACATTGAACTGTTAGAATGAGTGTGTCCACATGCAGGTGTGCACACTGAACTGTTAGAATGAGTGTGTCCACATGGAGGTGTGCACACTGAACTGTTAGAATGAGTGTGTCCACATGGAGTTGTGCACACTGAACTGTTAGAATGAGTGTATCCCTGTGGAGATATGCACACTGAACTGTTAGAATGAGTGTGTCCACATGGAGGTGTGCACACTGAACTGTTAGAATGAGTGTGTCCACATAAAGTTGTGCACACTGAACTTTTAGAATGAATGTGTCCACATGGAGGTGTGCACACTGAACTGTTGGAATATGTCCACATGGAGGTGTGCACACTTAACTGTTAGAATGTGTGTGTCCCTGTGGAGGTGTGCACACTGAACTGTTAGAATGAGTGTGTCCACATGGAGGTGTGCACACTGAACTGTTAGAATGAGTGTGTCCACATGGAGGTGTGCACACTGAACTGTTAGAATGAGTGTGTCCACATGGAGTTGTGCACACTGAACTGTTAGAATGAGTGTATCCCTGTGGAGATGTGCACACTGAACTGTTAGAATGAGTGTGTCCACATGGAGGTGTGCACACTGAAATGTTAGAATGAGTGTGTCCACATGGAGGTGTGCACACTGAACTGTTAGAATGAGTGTGTCCACATGGATGTGTGCACACTGAAATGTTAGAATGAGTGTGCCAACATGGAGGTGGGCACACTGAACTGTTAGAATGAGTGTGCCCACATGGATGTGTGCACACTGAACTGTTAGAATGAGTGTGCCCACATGGAGGTGTGCACACTGAACTGTTAGAATGAGTGTGTCCACAAGGAGGTGTGCACACTGAACTGTTAGAATGAGTGTGCCCACATGGAGGTGTGCACACTGAACTGTTAGAATGAGTGTGCCCACATGGAGGTGTGCACACTGAACTGTTAGAATGAGTGTGCCCACATAGAGGTGTGCACACTGAACTGTTAGAATGAGTGTGTCCACATGGAGGTGTGCACACTGAACTGTTAGAATGAGTGTGCCCACATGGAGTTGTGCACACTGAACTGTTAGAATGACTGTGTCCACATGGAGGTGTGCACACTGAACTGTTAGAATGAGTGTGCCCACATGGAGTTGTGCACATGAACTGTTAGAATGACTGTGTCCACATGGAGGTGTGCACACTGAACTGTTAGAATGACTGTGCCCACATGGAGGTGTGCACTGTGAACTGTTAGAATGAGTGTGTCCCTGTGGAGGTGTGCACACTGAACTGTTAGAATGAGTGTGTCCACATGGAGGTGTGCACACTGAACTTTTAGAATGAGTGTGTCCACATGGAGGTGTGCACACTGAACTGTTAGAATATGTCCACAGGAAGGTGTGCACACTTAACTGTTAGAATGAGTGTGTCCCTGTGGAGGTGTGCACACTGAACTGTTAGAATGAGTGTGTCCACATGGAGGTGTGCACACTGAACTGTTAGAATGAGTGTGCCCACATGGAAGTGTGCACTCTGAACTGTTTGAATGAGTGTGCCCACATGGAGGTGTGCACACTGAACTGTTAGAATGAGTGTGTCCACATGGAGGTGTGCACACTGAACTGTTAGAATGAGTGTGTCCACATGGAGGTGTGCACACTGAACTGTTAGAATGAGTGTGTCCACATGGAGGTGTGCACACTGAACTGTTAGAATGAGTGTATCCCTGTGGAGATGTGCACACTGAACTGTTAGAATGAGTGTGTCCACATGGAGGTGTGCACACTGAACTGTTAGAATGACTCTGCCCACATGGAGGTGTGCACTTTGAACTGTTAGAATGAGTGTGTCCCTGTGGAGGTGTGCAGACTGAACTGTTAGAATGAGTGTGCCCACATGGAGGTGTGCACACTGAACTGTTAGAATGAGTGTGCCCACATGGAGGTGTGCACACTGAACTGTTAGAATGAGTGTGTCCACATAGAGGTGTGCAGACTGAACTGTTAGAATGAGTGTGTCCAAGTGGAGGTGTGCACACTGAACTGTTAGAATGAGTGTGCCCACATGGAGGTGTGCACACTGAACTGTTAGAATGAGTGTGTCCCTGTGGAGGTGTGCATATTGAACTGTTAGAATGAGTGTGTCCACATGCAGGTGTGCACACTGAACTGTTAGAATGAGTGTGTCCACATGGAGGTATGCACACTGAACTGTAAGAATGAGTGTGTCCACATGGAGTTGTGCACACTGAACTGTTAGAATGAGTGTATCCCTGTGGAGGTGTGTACACTGAACTGTTAGAATGAGTTTGTCCACATGGAGGTGTGCACACTGAACTGTTAGAATGAGTGTGTCCACATGGAGGTGTGCACACTGAACTGTTAGAATGAGTGTGTCCACATGGAGGTGTGCACACTGAACTGTTAGAATGAGTGTGCCCACATGGATGTGTGCACACTGAACTGTTAGA
The DNA here is from genome assembly GCF_949786415.1 of Peromyscus eremicus. NCBI lineage: Eukaryota > Metazoa > Chordata > Mammalia > Rodentia > Cricetidae > Peromyscus > Peromyscus eremicus. Next base: position 21,209 of record NW_026737595.1, on the reverse strand, counting down.
ATGAGTGTGTCCCTGTGGAGGTGTGCACATTGAACTGTTAGAATGAGTGTGTCCACATGCAGGTGTGCACACTGAACTGTTAGAATGAGTGTGTCCACATGGAGGTGTGCACACTGAACTGTTAGAATGAGTGTGTCCACATGGAGTTGTGCACACTGAACTGTTAGAATGAGTGTGCCCACATGCAGGTGTGCACACTGAACTGTTAGAATGAGTGTGTCCACATGGAGGTGTGCACACTGAACTGTTAGAATGAGTGTGTCCACATGGAGTTGTGCACACTGAACTGTTAGAATGAGTGTGCCCACATGGAGGTGTGCAAACTGAACTGTTAGAATGAGTGTGCCCACATGGAGGTGTATACACTGAACTGTTAGAATGAGTGTGCCCACATGCAGGTGTGCACACTGAACTGTTAGAATGAGTGTGCCCACATGGAGTTGTGAACACTGAACTGTTAGAATGACTGTGTCCACATAAAGGTGTGCACACTGAACTGTTAGAATGAGTGTGCCCACATGGAGGTGTGCACACTAAACTGTTAGAATGAGTGTGTCCACATGGAGGTGTGCACACTGAACTGTTAGAATGACTGTGCCCACATGGAGGTGTGCACTTTGAACTGTTAGAATGAGTGTGTCCCTGTGGAGGTGTGCACACTGAACTGTTAGAATGAGTGTGTCCACATGGAGGTGTGCACACTGAACTGTTAGAATGAGTGTGCAAACATGGAAGTGTGCACACTGAACTTTTTTAATGATTGTGCCCACATGGAGGTGTGCACAATGAAATGTTAGAATGAGTGTGCCCACATGGAGGTGTGCACACTGAACTGTTAGAATGAGTGTGTCCACATGGAGGTGTGCACACTGAAATGTTAGAATGAGTGTGCCCACATGGAGGTGAGCACACTGAACTGTTAGAATGAGTGTGCCCACATGGAGGTGTGCACACTGAACTGTTAGAATGACTGTGCCCACATGGAGGTGTGCACTGTGAACTGTTAGAATGAGTGTGTCCCTGTGGAGGAGTGCACACTGAACTGTTAGAATGAGTGTGTCCACATGGAGGTGTGCACACTGAACTGTTAGAATGTGTGTGTCCACATGGAGGTGTGCACACTGAAGTGTTAGAATGAGTGTGCCCACATGGAAGTGTGCACAGTGAACTGTTAGAATGAGTGTGCCCACATGGAGGTGTGCACACTGAACTGTTAGAATATGTCCACATGGAGGTGTGCACACTTAACTGTTAGAATGAGTGTGTCCCTGTGGAGGTGTGCACACTGAAGTGTTAGAATGAGTGTGTCCCTGTGGAGGTGTGCACACTGAAATGTTAGAATGAGTGTGTCCACATGGAGGTGTGCACACTGAAGTGTTAGAATTGATCCACATGGAGGTGTGCACACTGAACTGTTAGAATGAGTGTGCCCACATGGAGTGGTGCACACTGAACTGTTAGAATGAGTGTGTCCACATGGAGGTGTGCACACTGAAGTGTTAGAATGAGTGTGTCCCTCTGGAGGTGTGCACACTGAAATGTTAGAATGAGTGTGTCCACATGGATGTGTGCACACTGAACTGTTAGAATGAGTGTGCCCACATGGAGATGTGCAGACTGAACTGTTAGAATGAGTGTGCCCACATGGAGGTGTGCACACTGAACTGTTAGAATGAGTGTGCCCACATGGAGGTGTGCACACTGAAATGTTAGAATGAGTGTGCCCACATGGAGGTGTGAACACTGAATTCGTAGAATGAGTGTGTCCACATGGAGGTGTGCACAATGAACTGTTAGAATAAGTGTGTCCACAGGGAGGTGTGCACACTGAACTTTTAGAATGAGTGTGTCCCTGTTGAGGTGTGCACACTGTACTGTTAGAATGAGTGTGTCCACATGGAGGTGTGCACTCTGTACTGTTAGAATGAGTGTGTCCACATGGAGGTGTGCACACTGAACTGTTAGAATTTATCCACATGGAGGTGTGCACACTGAACTGTTAGAATGAGTGTGTCCACATGGATGTGTGCACACTGAAGTGTTAGAATTTATCCACATGGAGGTGTGCACACTGAACTGTTAGAATGAGTGTGCCCATATGGAGATGTGCACACTGAACTGTTAGAATGAGTGTGCCCACATGGAGGTGTGCACACTGAACTGTTAGAATGAGTGTGTCCACATAAAGTTGTGCACACTGAACTTTTAGAATGAATGTGTCCACATGGAGGTGTGCACACTGAACTGTTGGAATATGTCCACATGGAGGTGTGCACACTTAACTGTTAGAATGTGTGTGTCCCTGTGGAGGTGTGCACACTGAACTGTTAGAATGAGTGTGTCCACATGGAGGTGTGCACACTGAATTGTTAGAATGAGTGTGTCCACATGGAGGTGTGCACACTGAACTGTTAGAATGAGTGTGTCCACATGGAGTTGTGCACACTGAACTGTTAGAATGAGTGTATCCCTGTGGAGATGTGCACACTGAACTGTTAGAATGAGTGTGTCCACATGGAGGTGTGCACACTGAAATGTTAGAATGAGTGTGTCCACATGGAGGTGTGCACACTGAACTGTTAGAATGAGTGTGTCCACATGGATGTGTGCACACTGAAATGTTAGAATGAGTGTGCCAACATGGAGGTGGGCACACTGAACTGTTAGAATGAGTGTGCCCACATGGATGTGTGCACACTGAACTGTTAGAATGAGTGTGCCCACATGGAGGTGTGCACACTGAACTGTTAGAATGAGTGTGTCCACAAGGAGGTGTGCACACTGAACTGTTAGAATGAGTGTGCCCACATGGAGGTGTGCACACTGAACTGTTAGAATGAGTGTGCCCACATGGAGGTGTGCACACTGAACTGTTAGAATGAGTGTGCCCACATAGAGGTGTGCACACTGAACTGTTAGAATGAGTGTGTCCACATGGAGGTGTGCACACTGAACTGTTAGAATGAGTGTGCCCACATGGAGTTGTGCACACTGAACTGTTAGAATGACTGTGTCCACATGGAGGTGTGCACACTGAACTGTTAGAATGAGTGTGCCCACATGGAGTTGTGCACATGAACTGTTAGAATGACTGTGTCCACATGGAGGTGTGCACACTGAACTGTTAGAATGACTGTGCCCACATGGAGGTGTGCACTGTGAACTGTTAGAATGAGTGTGTCCCTGTGGAGGTGTGCACACTGAACTGTTAGAATGAGTGTGTCCACATGGAGGTGTGCACACTGAACTTTTAGAATGAGTGTGTCCACATGGAGGTGTGCACACTGAACTGTTAGAATATGTCCACATGGAGGTGTGCACACTTAACTGTTAGAATGAGTGTGTCCCTGTGGAGGTGTGCACACTGAACTGTTAGAATGAGTGTGTCCACATGGAGGTGTGCACACTGAACTGTTAGAATGAGTGTGCCCACATGGAAGTGTGCACTCTGAACTGTTTGAATGAGTGTGCCCACATGGAGGTGTGCACACTGAACTGTTAGAATGAGTGTGTCCACATGGAGGTGTGCACACTGAACTGTTAGAATGAGTGTGTCCACATGGAGGTGTGCACACTGAACTGTTAGAATGAGTGTGTCCACATGGAGGTGTGCACACTGAACTGTTAGAATGAGTGTATCCCTGTGGAGATGTGCACACTGAACTGTTAGAATGAGTGTGTCCACATGGAGGTGTGCACACTGAACTGTTAGAATGACTCTGCCCACATGGAGGTGTGCACTTTGAACTGTTAGAATGAGTGTGTCCCTGTGGAGGTGTGCACACTGAACTGTTAGAATGAGTGTGTCCACATGGAGGTGTGCACACTGAACTGTTAGAATGTGTGTGTCCACATGGAGGTGTGCACACTGAACTGTTAGAATGAGTTTGCCCACATGGAAGTGTGCACTCTGAACTGTTTGAATGAGTGTGCCCACATGGAGGTGTGCACACTGAACTGTTGGAATGAGTGTGCCCACATGGAGGTGTGCAGACTGAACTGTTAGAATGATTGTGTACAAATGGAGGTGTGCACTATGAACTGTTAGAATGAGTGTGCCCACATGGAGGTGTGCAGACTGAACTGTTAGAATGAGTGTGCCCACATGGAGGTGTGCACACTGAACTGTTAGAATGAGTGTGCCCACATGGAGGTGTGCACACTGAACTGTTAGAATGAGTGTGTCCACATAGAGGTGTGCAGACTGAACTGTTAGAATGAGTGTGTCCAAGTGGAGGTGTGCACACTGAACTGTTAGAATGAGTGTGCCCACATGGAGGTGTGCACACTGAACTGTTAGAATGAGTGTGTCCCTGTGGAGGTGTGCATATTGAACTGTTAGAATGAGTGTGTCCACATGCAGGTGTGCACACTGAACTGTTAGAATGAGTGTGTCCACATGGAGGTATGCACACTGAACTGTAAGAATGAGTGTGTCCACATGGAGTTGTGCACACTGAACTGTTAGAATGAGTGTATCCCTGTGGAGGTGTGTACACTGAACTGTTAGAATGAGTTTGTCCACATGGAGGTGTGCACACTGAACTGTTAGAATGAGTGTGTCCACATGGAGGTGTGCACACTGAACTGTTAGAATGAGTGTGTCCACATGGAGGTGTGCACACTGAACTGTTAGAATGAGTGTGCCCACATGGATGTGTGCACACTGAACTGTTAGAATGAGTGTGTCCCTGTGGAGGTGTGCACATTGAACTGTTAGAATGAGTGTGTCCACATGCAGGTGTGCACACTGAACTGTTAGAATGAGTGTGTCCACATGGAGGTGTGCACACTGAACTGTTAGAATGAGTGTGTCCACATGGAGTTGTGCACACTGAACTGTTAGAATGAGTGTGCCCACATGCAGGTGTGCACACTGAACTGTTAGAATGAGTGTGTCCACATGGAGGTGTGCACACTGAACTGTTAGAATGAGTGTGTCCACATGGAGTTGTGCACACTGAACTGTTAGAATGAGTGTGCCCACATGGAGGTGTGCACACTGAACTGTTAGAATGAGTGTGCCCACATGGAGGTGTATACACTGAACTGTTAGAATGAGTGTGCCCACATGCAGGTGTGCACACTGAACTGTTAGAATGAGTGTGCCCACATGGAGTTGTGAACACTGAACTGTTAGAATGACTGTGTCCACATAAAGGTGTGCACACTGAACTGTTAGAATGAGTGTGCCCACATGGAGGTGTGCACACTAAACTGTTAGAATGAGTGTGTCCACATGGAGGTGTGCACACTGAACTGTTAGAATGACTGTGCCCACATGGAGGTGTGCACTTTGAACTGTTAGAATGAGTGTGTCCCTGTGGAGGTGTGCACACTGAACTGTTAGAATGAGTGTGTCCACATGGAGGTGTGCACACTGAACTGTTAGAATGAGTGTGCAAACATGGAAGTGTGCACACTGAACTTTTTTAATGATTGTGCCCACATGGAGGTGTGCACAATGAAATGTTAGAATGAGTGTGCCCACATGGAGGTGTGCACACTGAACTGTTAGAATGAGTGTGTCCACATGGAGGTGTGCACACTGAAATGTTAGAATGAGTGTGCCCACATGGAGGTGAGCACACTGAACTGTTAGAATGAGTGTGCCCACATGGAGGTGTGCACACTGAACTGTTAGAATGACTGTGCCCACATGGAGGTGTGCACTGTGAACTGTTAGAATGAGTGTGTCCCTGTGGAGGAGTGCACACTGAACTGTTAGAATGAGTGTGTCCACATGGAGGTGTGCACACTGAACTGTTAGAATGTGTGTGTCCACATGGAGGTGTGCACACTGAAGTGTTAGAATGAGTGTGCCCACATGGAAGTGTGCACAGTGAACTGTTAGAATGAGTGTGCCCACATGGAGGTGTGCACACTGAACTGTTAGAATATGTCCACATGGAGGTGTGCACACTTAACTGTTAGAATGAGTGTGTCCCTGTGGAGGTGTGCACACTGAAGTGTTAGAATGAGTGTGTCCCTGTGGAGGTGTGCACACTGAAATGTTAGAATGATTGTGTCCACATGGAGGTGTGCACACTGAACTGTTAGAATGAGTGTGCCCACATGGAGGTGTGCACACTGAATTCTTAGAATGAGTGTGTCCACATGGAGGTGTGCACAATGAACTGTTAGATTCAGTGTGTCCACAGGGAGGTGTGCACACTGAACTTTTAGAATGCGTGTGTCCCTGTGGAGGTGTGCACACTGCACTGTTAGAATGAGTGTGTCCACATGGAGGTGTGCACACTGAACTGTTAGAATGAGTGTGTCCACATGGAGGCGTGCACACTGAACTGTTAGAATATGTCCACATGGAGGTGTGCACACTGTATTGTTAGAATGAGGGTGTCCACATGGAGGTGTGCACACTGAACTGTTAGAATGAGTGTGCCCACATGGAGGTGTGCACACTGAACTGTTAGAATGAGTGTGTCCACATGGAGGTGTGCACACTGAACTGTTAGATTGATTGTGTCCACATGGAGGTGTGCACACTGAACTGTTAGAATGAGTGTGTCCCTGTGGAGGTGTGCACACTGAAATGTTAGAATGAGTGTGTCCACATGGATGTGTGCACACTGAAGTGTTAGAATTTTTTCCACATGGAGGTGTGCACACTGAACTGTTAGAATGAGTGTGTCCCTGTGGAGGTGTGCACACTGAAATGTTTGAATGAGTGTGTCCACATGGAGGTGTGCACACTGAACTGTTAGAATGAGTGTGTCCACATGGAGGTGTGCACACTGAACTGTTAGAATGAGTGTGCCCACATGGAGGTGTGCACACTGAACTGTTAGAATGAGTGTGTCCACATGGAGGTGTGCACACTGAACTGTTAGAATGAGTGTGTCCACATGGAGGTGTGCACACTGAACTGTTAGAATGACTGTGTCCACATGGAGGTGTGCACACTGTACTGTTAGAATGAGTGTGTCCCTGTGGAGGTGTGCACAGTGAACTGTTAGAGTGAGTGTGTCCACATGGAGGTGTGCACACTGAACTGTTAGAATGAGTGTGTCCACATGGAGGTGTGCACACTGAACTGTTAGAATGAGTGTGTCAACATGGAGGTGTGCACACTGAACTGTTAGAATTAGTGTATCCCTGTGGAGATGTGCACACTGAACTGTTAGAATGAGTGTGTCCACATGGAGGTGTGAACACTGAACTGTTAGAATGAGTGTGCCCACATGGAGGTGTGCACACTGAACTGTTAGAATATGTCCACATGGAGGTGTGCACACTGAAGTGTTAGAATGAGTGTGTCCCTGTGGAGGTGTGCACACTGAAATGTTAGAATGAGTGTGTCCACATGGATGTGTGCACACTGAAGTCTTAGAATTGATCCACATGGAGGTGTGCACACTGAACTGTTAGAATGAGTGTGCCCACATGGAGGTGAGCACACTGAACTGTTAGAATGAGTGTGTCCACATGGAGGTGTGCACACTGAAGTGTTAGAATGAGTGTGTCCCTCTGGAGGTGTGCACACTGAAATGTTAGAATGAGTGTGTCCACATGGAGGTGTGCACAATGAACTGTTAGAATAAGTGTGTCCACAGGGAGGTGTGCACACTGAACTGTTAGAATGAGTGTGTCCATGTGGAGGTGTGCACACTGTACTGTTAGAATGAGTGTGTCCACATGGAGGTGTGCACACTGAACTGTTAGAATGAGTGTGTCCACATGGAGGTGTGAACACTGAACTGTTAGAATGAGTGTGTCCACATGCAGGTGTGCACACTGAACTGTTAGAATTAGTGTATCCCTGTGGAGATGTGCACACTGAACTGTTAGAATGAGTGTGTCCACATGTAGGTGTGCACACTGAACTGTTAGAATGAGTGTGTCCACATGGAGGTGTGCACACTGAACTGTTAGAATATGTCCACATGGAGGTTTGCACACTGTATTGTTAGAATGAGTGTGTCCACATGGAGGTGTGCACACTGAACTGTTAGAATGAGTGTGACCACATGGAGGTGTGCACACTGTATTGTTAGAATGAGTGTGTCCACATGGAGGTGTGCACACTGAACTGTTAGAATGAGTGTGTCCACATGGAGGTGTGCACACTGAACTGTTAGAATGAGTGTGCCCACATGGAGGTGTGCAGACTGAACTGTTAGAATGAGTGTGCCCACATGGAGGTGTGCACACTGAACTGTTAGAATGAGTGTGCCCACATGGAGGTGTGCACACTGAACTGTTAGAATGAGTGTGCCCACATGGAGGTGTGCACACTGAATTCTTAGAATGAGTGTGTCCACATGGAGGTGTGCACAATGAACTGTTAGAATAAGTGTGTCCACAGGGAGGTGTGCATACTGAACTTTTAGAATGAGTGTGTCCCTGTGGAGGTGTGCACTCTGTACTGTTAGAATGAGTGTGTCCACATAGAGGTGTGCACACTGAACTGTTAGAATTTATCCACATGGAGGTGTGCACACTGAACTGTTAGAATGAGTGTGTCCACATGGATGTGTGCACACTGAAGTGTTAGAATTTATCCACATGGAGGTGTGCACACTGAACTGTTAGAATGAGTGTGCCCATATGGAGGTGTGCACACTGAACTGTTAGAATGATTGTGCCCACATGGAGGTGTGCATACTGAACTGTTAGAATGAGTGTGCCCACATGGAGGTGTGCACACTGTATTGTTAGAATGAGAGTGTCCACATGGAGGTGTGCACACTGAACTGTTTGAATGAGTGTGCCCACATGGAGGTGTGCACACTGAACTGTTAGAATGAGTGTGCCCACATGGAGGTGTGCACACTGAACTGTTAGAATGAGTGTGCCCACATGGAGGTGTGCACACTGAATTCTTAGAATGAGTGTGTCCACATGGAGGTGTGCACAATGAACTGTTAGAATAAGTGTGTCCACAGGGAGGTGTGCACACTGAACTTTTAGAATGCGTGTGTCCCTGTGGAGGTGTGCACACTGTACTGTTAGAATGAGTGTGTCCACATGGAGGTGTGCACACTGAACTGTTAGAATGAGTGTGTCCACATGGAGGTGTGCACACTGAACTGTTAGAATGAATGTGTCCACATGGAGGTGTGCACACTGAACTGTTAGAATGAGTGTGTCCACATGGAGGTGTGCACACTGAATTGTTAGAATGAATGTGCCACATGGAGGTGTGCAGACTGAACTGTTAGAATGAATGTGTCCACATGGAGGTGTGCACTCTGAACTGTTAGAATGAGTGTGCCCACATGGAGGTGTGCACACTGAACTGTTAGAATGAGTGTGTCCACATGGAGGTGTGCACACTGAACTGTTAGAATGAGTGTGTCCACATGGAGGTGTGCACACTGAACTGTTAGAATGACTGTGTCCACATGGAGGTGTGCACACTGAACTGTTAGAATGACTGTGTCCACATGGAGGTGTGTACACTGAACTGTTAGAATGAGTGTGTCCCTGTGGAGGTGTGCACACTGAACTGTTAGAATGAGTGTGTCCACATGGAGGTGTGCACACTGAACTGTTAGAATGAGTGTGTCCACATGGAGGTGTGCACACTGAACTGTTAGAATATGTCCACATGGAGTTGTGCACACTGAAGTGTTAGAATGAGTGTGTCCCTGTGGAGGTGTGCACACTGAAATGTTAGAATGAGTGTGTCCACATGGATGTGTGCACACTGAAGTGTTAGAATTGATCCACATGGAGGTGTGCACACTGAACTGTTAGAATGAGTGTGCCCACATGGAGGTGAGCACACTGAACTGTTAGAATGAGTGTGTCCACATGGAGGTGTGCACACTGAAGTGTTAGAATGAGTGTGTCCCTCTGGAGGTGTGCACACTGAAATGTTAGAATGAGTGTGTCCACATGGAGGTGTGCACAATGAACTGTTAGAATAAGTGTGTCCACAGGGAGGTGTGCACACTGAACTTATAGAATGAGTGTGTCCATGTGGAGGTGTGCACACTGTACTGTTAGAATGAGTGTGTCCACATGGAGGTGTGCACACTGAACTGTTAGAATGAGTGTGTCCACATGGAGGTGTGAACACTGAACTGTTAGAATGAGTGTGTCCACATGGAGTTGTGCACACTGAACTGTTAGAATTAGTGTATCCCTGTGGAGATGTGCACACTGAACTGTTAGAATGAGTGTGTCCACATGTAGGTGTGCACACTGAACTGTTAGAATGAGTGTGTCCACATGGAGGTGTGCACACTGAACTGTTAGAATATGTCCACATGGAGGTTTGCACACTGTATTGTTAGAATGAGTGTGTCCACATGGAGGTGTGCACACTGAACTGTTAGAATGAGTGTGACCACATGGAGGTGTGCACACTGTATTGTTAGAATGAGTGTGTCCACATGGAGGTGTGCACACTTAACTGTTAGAATGAGTGTGTCCACATGGAGGTGTGCTCACTGAACTGTTAGAATGAGTGTGCCCACATGGAGGTGTGCAGACTGAACTGTTAGAATGAGTGTGCCCACATGGAGGTGTGCACACTGAACTGTTAGAATGAGTGTGCCCACATGGAGGTGTGCACACTGAACTGTTAGAATGAGTGTGCCCACATGGAGGTGTGCACACTGAATTCTTAGAATGAGTGTGTCCACATGGAGGTGTGCACAATGAACTGTTAGAATAAGTGTGTCCACAGGGAGGTGTGCATACTGAACTTTTAGAATGAGTGTGTCCCTGTGGAGGTGTGCACTCTGTACTGTTAGAATGAGTGTGTCCACATGGAGGTGTGCACACTGAACTGTTAGAATTTATCCACATGGAGGTGTGCACACTGAACTGTTAGAATGAGTGTGTCCACATGGATGTGTGCACACTGAAGTGTTAGAATTTATCCACATGGAGGTGTGCACACTGAACTGTTAGAATGAGTGTGCCCATATGGAGGTGTGCACACTGAACTGTTAGAATGATTGTGCCCACATGGAGGTGTGCATACTGAACTGTTAGAATGAGTGTGCCCACATGGAGGTGTGCACACTGTATTGTTAGAATGAGAGTGTCCACATGGAGGTGTGCACACTGAACTGTTTGAATGAGTGTGCCCACATGGAGGTGTGCACACTGAACTGTTAGAATGAGTGTGCCCACATGGAGGTGTGCACACTGAACTGTTAGAATGAGTGTGCCCACATGGAGGTGTGCACACTGAATTCTTAGAATGAGTGTGTCCACATGGAGGTGTGCACAATGAACTGTTAGAATAAGTGTGTCCACAGGGAGGTGTGCACACTGAACTTTTAGAATGCGTGTGTCCCTGTGGAGGTGTGCACACTGTACTGTTAGAATGAGTGTGTCCACATGGAGGTGTGCACACTGAACTTTTAGAATGAGTGTGTCCACATGGAGGTGTGCACACTGAACTGTTAGAATGAATGTGTCCACATGGAGGTGTGCACACTGAACTGTTAGAATGAGTGTGTCCACATGGAGGTGTGCACACTGAATTGTTAGAATGAATGTGCCACATGGAGGTGTGCAGACTGAACTGTTAGAATGAATGTGTCCACATGGAGGTGTGCACTCTGAACTGTTAGAATGAGTGTGCCCACATGGAGGTGTGCACACTGAACTGTTAGAATGAGTGTGTCCACATGGAGGTGTGCACACTGAACTGTTAGAATGAGTGTGTCCACATGGAGGTGTGCACACTGAACTGTTAGAATGACTGTGTCCACATGGAGGTGTGCACACTGAACTGTTAGAATGACTGTGTCCACATGGAGGTGTGCACACTGAACTGTTAGAATGAGTGTGTCCCTGTGGAGGTGTGCACACTGAACTGTTAGAATGAGTGTGTCCACATGGAGGTGTGCACACTGAACTGTTAGAATGAGTGTGTCCACATGGAGGTGTGCACACTGAAATGTTAGAATGAGTGTGTCCACATGGAGTTGTGCACACTGAACTGTTAGAATTAGTGTATCCCTGTGGAGATGTGGACACTGAACTGTTAGAATGAGTGTGTCCACATGGAGGTGTGCACACTGAACTGTTAGAATGAGTGTGTCCACATGGAGGTGTGCACACTGAACTGTTAGAATATGTCCACATGGAGTTGTGCACACTGAAGTGTTAGAATGAGTGTGTCCCTGTGGAGGTGTGCACACTGAAATGTTAGAATGAGTGTGTCCACATGGATGTGTGCACACTGAAGTGTTAGAATTGATCCACATGGAGGTGTGCACACTGAACTGTTAGAATGAGTGTGCCCACATGGAGGTGTGCACACTGAACTGTTAGAATGAGTGTGTCCACATGGAGGTGTGCACACTGAAGTGTTAGAATGAGTGTGTCCCTCTGGAGGTGTGCACACTGAAATGTTAGAATGAGTGTGTCCACATGGATGTGTGCACACTGAAGTGTTAGAATTGATCCACATGGAGGTGTGCACACTGAACTGTTAGAATGAGTGTGCCCACATGGAGGTGTGCACACTGAACTGTTAGAATGAGTGTGTCCCTGTGGAGGTGTGCACACTGAAATGTTAGAATGAGTGTGTCCACATGGATGTGTGCACACTGAAGTGTTAGAATTGATCCACATGGAGGTGTGCACATTGAACTGTTAGAATGAGTGTGCCCACATGGAGGTGAGCACACTGAACTGTTTGAATGAGTGTGTCCACATGGAGGTGTGCACACTGAAGTGTTAGAATGAGTGTGTCCCTCTGGAGGTGTGCACACTGAAATGTTAGAATGAGTGTGTCCACATGGAGGTGTGCACAATGAACTGTTAGAATAAGTGTGTCCACAGGGAGGTGTGCACACTGAACTTATAGAATGAGTGTGTCCATGTGGAGGTGTGCACACTGTACTGTTAGAATGAGTGTGTCCACATGGAGGTGTGCACACTGAACTGTTAGAATGAGTGTGCCCACATGGAGGTGTGAACACTGAACTGTTAGAATGAGTGTGTCCACATGGAGTTGTGCACACTGAACTGTTAGAATTAGTGTATCCCTGTGGAGATGTGCACACTGAACTGTTAGAATGAGTGTGTCCACATGGAGTTGTGCACACTGAACTGTTAGAATTAGTGTATCCCTGTGGAGATGTGCACACTGAACTGTTAGAATGAGTGTGTCCACATGTAGGTGTGCACACTGAACTGTTAGAATGAGTGTGTCCACATGGAGGTGTGCACACTGAACTGTTAGAATGAGTGTGTCCACATGGAGGTGTGCACACTGTATTGTTAGAATGAGTGTGTCCACATGGAGGTGTGCACACTTAACTGTTAGAATGAGTGTGTCCACATGGAGGTGTGCACACTGAACTGTTAGAATGAGTGTGCCCACATGGAGGTGTGCAGACTGAACTGTTAGAATGAGTGTGCCCACATGGAGGTGTGCACACTGAACTGTTAGAATGAGTGTGCCCACATGGAGGTGTGCACACTGAACTGTTAGAATGAGTGTGCCCACATGGAGGTGTGCACACTGAATTCTTAGAATGAGTGTGTCCACATGGAGGTGTGCACAATGAACTGTTATAATAAGTGTGTCCACAGGGAGGTGTGCATACTGAACTTTTAGAATGAGTGTGTCCCTGTGGAGGTGTGCACTCTGTACTGTTAGAATGAGTGTGTCCACATGGAGGTGTGCACACTGAACTGTTAGAATTTATCCACATGGAGGTGTGCACACTGAACTGTTAGAATGAGTGTGTCCACATGGATGTGTGCACACTGAAGTGTTAGAATTTATCCACATGGAGGCGTGCACACTGAACTGTTAGAATATGTCCACATGGAGGTGTGCACACTGTATTGTTAGAATGAGGGTGTCCACATGGAGGTGTGCACACTGAACTGTTAGAATGAGTGTGCCCACATGGAGGCTTGCACACTGAACTGTTAGAATGAGTGTGTCCACATGGAGGTGTGCACACTGAACTGTTAGATTGATTGTGTCCACATGGAGGTGTGCACACTGAACTGTTAGAATGAGTGTGTCCCTGTGGAGGTGTGCACACTGAAATGTTAGAATGAGTGTGTCCACATGGATGTGTGCACACTGAAGTGTTAGAATTTTTTCCACATGGAGGTGTGCACACTGAACTGTTAGAATGAGTGTGTCCCTGTGGAGGTGTGCACACTGAAATGTTAGAATGAGTGTGTCCACATGGAGGTGTGCACACTGAACTGTTAGAATCAGTGTGTCCACATGGAGGTGTGCACACTGAACTGTTAGAATGAATGTGTCCACATGGAGGTGTGCACACTGAACTGTTAGAATGAGTGTGTCCACATGGAGGTGTGCACACTGAATTGTTAGAATGAGTGTGCCACATGGAGGTGTGCAGACTGAACTGTTAGAATGAATGTGTCCACATGGAGGTGTGCACTCTGAACTGTTAGAATGAGTGTGCCCACATGGAGGTGTGCACACTGAACTGTTAGAATGAGTGTGTCCACATGGAGGTGTGCACACTGAACAGTTAGAATGAGTGTGTCCACATGGAGGTGTGCACACTGAACTGTTAGAATGACTGTGTCCACATGGAGGTGTGCACACTGAACTGTTAGAATGAGTGTGTCCCTGTGGAGGTGTGCACACTGAACTGTTAGAATGAGTGTGTCCACATGGAGGTGTGCACACTGAACTGTTAGAATGAGTGTGTCCACATGGAGGTGTGCACACTGAAATGTTAGAATGAGTGTGTCCACATGGAGTTGTGCACACTGAACTGTTAGAATTAGTGTATCCCTGTGGAGATGTGGACACTGAACTGTTAGAATGAGTGTGTCCACATGGAGGTGTGCACACTGAACTGTTAGAATGAGTGTGTCCACATGGAGGTGTGCACACTGAACTGTTAGAATATGTCCACATGGAGTTGTGCACACTGAAGTGTTAGAATGAGTGTGTCCCTGTGGAGGTGTGCACACTGAAATGTTAGAATGAGTGTGTCCACATGGATGTGTGCACACTGAAGTGTTAGAATTGATCCACATGGAGGTGTGCACACTGAACTGTTAGAATGAGTGTGCCCACATGGAGGTGTGCACACTGAACTGTTAGAATGAGTGTGTCCACATGGAGGTGTGCACACTGAAGTGTTAGAATGAGTGTGTCCCTCTGGAGGTGTGCACACTGAAATGTTAGAATGAGTGTGTCCACATGGATGTGTGCACACTGAAGTGTTAGAATTGATCCACATGGAGGTGTGCACACTGAACTGTTAGAATGAGTGTGCCCACATGGAGGTGTGCACACTGAACTGTTAGAATGAGTGTGTCCCTGTGGAGGTGTGCACACTGAAATGTTAGAATGAGTGTGTCCACATGGATGTGTGCACAATGAACTGTTAGAATAAGTGTGTCCACAGGGAGGTGTGCACACTGAACTTATAGAATGAGTGTGTCCATGTGGAGGTGTGCACACTGTACTGTTAGAATGAGTGTGTCCACATGGAGGTGTGCACACTGAACTGTTAGAATGAGTGTGCCCACATGGAGGTGTGAACACTGAACTGTTAGAATGAGTGTGTCCACATGGAGTTGTGCACACTGAACTGTTAGAATTAGTGTATCCCTGTGGAGATGTGCACACTGAACTGTTAGAATGAGTGTGTCCACATGTAGGTGTGCACACTGAATTGTTAGAATGAGTGTGTCCACATGGAGGTGTGCACACTGAACTGTTAGAATATGTCCACATGGAGGTTTGCACACTGTATTGTTAGAATGAGTGTGTCCACATGGAGGTGTGCACACTGAACTGTTAGAATGAGTGTGTCCACATGGAGGTGTGCACACTGTATTGTTAGAATGAGTGTGTCCACATGGAGGTGTGCACACTTAACTGTTAGAATGAGTGTGTCCACATGGAGGTGTGCACACTGAACTGTTAGAATGAGTGTGCCCACATGGAGGTGTGCAGACTGAACTGTTAGAATGAGTGTGCCCACATGGAGGTGTGCACACTGAACTGTTAGAATGAGTGTGCCCACATGGAGGTGTGCACACTGAACTGTTAGAATGAGTGTGCCCACATGGAGGTGTGCACCCTGAATTCTTAGAATGAGTGTGTCCACATGGAGGTGTGCACAATGAACTGTTAGAATAAGTGTGTCCACAGGGAGGTGTGCATACTGAACTTTTAGAATGAGTGTGTCCCTGTGGAGGTGTGCACTCTGTACTGTTAGAATGAGTGTGTCCACATGGAGGTGTGCACACTGAACTGTTAGAATTTATCCACATGGAGGTGTGCACACTGAACTGTTAGAATGAGTGTGTCCACATGGATGTGTGCACACTGAAGTGTTAGAATTTATCCACATGGAGGCTTGCACACTGAACTGTTAGAATATGTCCACATGGAGGTGTGCACACTGTATTGTTAGAATGAGGGTGTCCACATGGAGGTGTGCACACTGAACTGTTAGAATGAGTGTGCCCACATGGAGGCTTGCACACTGAACTGTTAGAATGAGTGTGTCCACATGGAGGTGTGCACACTGAACTGTTAGATTGATTGTGTCCACATGGAGGTGTGCACACTGAACTGTTAGAATGAGTGTGTCCCTGTGGAGGTGTGCACACTGAAATGTTAGAATGAGTGTGTCCACATGGATGTGTGCACACTGAAGTGTTAGAATTTTTTCCACATGGAGGTGTGCACACTGAACTGTTAGAATGAGTGTGTCCCTGTGGAGGTGTGCACACTGAAATGTTAGAATGAGTGTGTCCACATGGAGGTGTGCACACTGAACTGTTAGAATGAGTGTGTCCACATGGAGGTGTGCACACTGAACTGTTAGAATGAATGTGTCCACATGGAGGTGTGCACACTGAACTGTTAGAATGAGTGTGTCCACATGGAGGTGTGCACACTGAATTGTTAGAATGAGTGTGCCACATGGAGGTGTGCAGACTGAACTGTTAGAATGAATGTGTCCACATGGAGGTGTGCACTCTGAACTGTTAGAATGAGTGTGCCCACATGGAGGTGTGCACACAGAACTGTTAGAATGAGTGTGTCCACATGGAGGTGTGCACACTGAACTGTTAGAATGAGTGTGTCCACATGGAGGTGTGCACACTGAACTGTTAGAATGACTGTGTCCACATGGAGGTGTGCACACTGAACTGTTAGAATGAGTGTGTCCCTGTGGAGGTGTGCACACTCAACTGTTAGAATGAGTGTGTCCACATGGAGGTGTGCACACTGAACTGTTAGAATGAGTGTGTCCTGTGGAGGTGTGCACACTGAAATGTTAGAATGAGTGTGTCCACATGGATGTGTGCACACTGAAGTGTTAGAATTGATCCACATGGAGGTGTGCACACTGAACTGTTAGAATGAGTGTGCCCACATGGAGGTGTGCACACTGAACTGTTAGAATGAGTGTGTCCCTGTGGAGGTGTGCACACTGAAATGTTAGAATGAGTGTGTCCACATGGATGTGTGCACACTGAAGTGTTAGAATTGATCCACATGGAGGTGTGCACACTGAACTGTTAGAATGAGTGTGCCCACATGGAGGTGTGCACACTGAACTGTTAGAATGAGTGTGCCCACATGGAGGTGTGCATACTGAACTGTTAGAATGAGTGTTCCCACATGGAGGTGTGCACACTGAACTGTTAGAATGAGTGTGTCCACATGGAGGTGTGCACACTGAACTGTTAGAATGAGTGTGTCCCTGTGGAGGTGTGCACACTGAACTGTTAGAATGACTGTGTACACATGGAGGTGTGCACACTGAACTGTTAGAATGATTGTGTCCCTGTGGAGGTGTGCACTCTGAAATGTTAGAATGAGTGTGTCCACATGGAGGTGTGCACACTGAACTGTTAGAATGAGTGGGTCCACATGGAGGTGTGCACAGTGAACTGTTAGAATGACTGTGTCCACATGGAGGTGTGCACACTGAACTGTTAGAATGAGTGTGTCCACATGGAGGTGTGCACACTGAACTGTTAGAATGAGTGTGCCCACATGGAGATGTGCAGACTGAACTGTTAGAATGAGTGTGCGCACATGGAGGTGTGCACACTGAACTGTTAGAATGAGTGTGCCCACATGGAGGTGTGCACACTGAAATGTTAGAATGAGTGTGCCCACATGGAGGTGTGAACACTGAATTCTTAGAATGAGTGTGTCCACATGGAGGTTTGCACAATGAACTGTTAGAATAAGTGTGTCGACAAGGAGGTGTGCACACTGAACTTTTAGAATGAGTGTGTCCCTGTTGAGGTGTGCACACTGTACTGTTAGAATGAGTGTGTCCACATGGAGGTGTGCACACTGAACTGTTAGAATGAGTGTGCCCACATGGAGGTGTGCACACTGAATTCTTAGAATGAGTGTGTCCACATGGAGGTGTGCACAATGAACTGTTAGAATAAGTGTGTCCACAGGGAGGTGTGCACACTGAACTTATAGAATGAGTGTGTCCATGTGGAGGTGTGAACACTGTACTGTTAGAATGAGTGTGTCCACATGGAGGTGTGCACACTGAACTGTTAGAATGAGTGTGTCCACATGGAGGTGTGAACACTGAACTGTTAGAATGAGTGTGTCCACATGGAGTTGTGCACACTGAACTGTTAGAATTAGTGTATCCCTGTGGAGATGTGCACACTGAACTGTTAGAATGAGTGTGTCCACATGGAGATGTGCACACTGAACTGTTAGAATGAGTGTGTCCACATGGAGGTGTGCACACTGAACTGTTAGAATATGTCCACATGGAGGTTTGCACACTGTATTGTTAGAATGAGTGTGTCCACATGGAGGTGTGCACACTGAACTGTTAGAATGAGTGTGTCCACATGGAGGTGTGCACACTGTATTGTTAGAATGAGTGTGTCCACATGGAGGTGTGCACACTTAACTGTTAGAATGAGTGTGTCCACATGGAGGTGTGCACACTGAACTGTTAGAATGAGTGTGCCCACATGGAGGTGTGCACACTGAACTGTTAGAATGAGTGTGCCCACATGGAGGTGTGCACACTGAACTGTTAGAATGAGTGTGCCCACATGGAGGTATGCACACTGAACTGTTAGAATGAGTGTGCCCACATGGAGGTGTGCACACTGAATTATTAGAATGAGTGTGTCCACATGGAGGTGTGCACAATGAACTGTTAGAATAAGTGTGTCCACAGGGAGGTGTGCATACTGAACTTTTAGAATGAGTGTGTCCCTGTGGAGGTGTGCACACTGTACTGTTAGAATGAGTGTGTCCACATGGAGGTGTGCACACTGAACTGTTAGAATGAGTGTGTCCACATGGATGTGTGCACACTGAAGTGTTAGAATTGATCCACATGGAGGTGTGCACACTGAACTGTTAGAATGAGTGTGCCCACATGGAGGTGTGCACACTGAACTGTTAGAATGAGTGTGTCCCTGTGGAGGTGTGCACACTGAAATGTTAGAATGAGTGTGTCCACATGGATGTGTGCACACTGAAGTGTTAGAATTGATCCACATGGAGGTGTGCACACTGAACTGTTAGAATGAGTGTGCCCACATGGAGGTGTGCACACTGAACTGTTAGAATGAGTGTGCCCACATGGAGGTGTGCATACTGAACTGTTAGAATGAGTGTTCCCACATGGAGGTGTGCACACTGAACTGTTAGAATGAGTGTGTCCACATGGAGGTGTGCACACTGAACTGTTAGAATGAGTGTGTCTCTGTGGAGGTGTGCACAATGAACTGTTAGAATGATTGTGTCCCTGTGGAGGTGTGCACTCTGAAATGTTAGAATGAGTGTGTCCACATGGAGGTGTGCACACTGAACTGTTAGAATGAGTGGGTCCACATGGAGGTGTGCACAGTGAACTGTTAGAATGACTGTGTCCACATGGAGGTGTGCACACTGAACTGTTAGAATGAGTGTGTCCACATGGAGGTGTGCACACTGAACTGTTAGAATGAGTGTGCCCACATGGAGATGTGCAGACTGAACTGTTAGAATGAGTGTGCCCACATGGAGGTGCGCACACTGAACTGTTAGAATGAGTGTGCCCACATGGAGGTGTGCACACTGAAATGTTAGAATGAGTGTGCCCACATGGAGGTGTGAACACTGAATTCTTAGAATGAGTGTGTCCACATGGAGGTGTGCACAATGAACTGTTAGAATAAGTGTGTCGACAAGGAGGTGTGCACACTGAACTTTTAGAATGAGTGTGTCCCTGTTGAGGTGTGCACACTGTACTGTTAGAATGAGTGTGTCCACATGGAGGTGTGCACACTGAACTGTTAGAATGAGTGTGCCCACATGGAGGTGTGCACACTGAATTCTTAGAATGAGTGTGTCCACATGGAGGTGTGCACAATGAACTGTTAGAATAAGTGTGTCCACAGGGAGGTGTGCACACTGAACTTATAGAATGAGTGTGTCCATGTGGAGGTGTGAACACTGTACTGTTAGAATGAGTGTGTCCACATGGAGGTGTGCACACTGAACTGTTAGAATGAGTGTGTCCACATGGAGGTGTGAACACTGAACTGTTAGAATGAGTGTGTCCACATGGAGTTGTGCACACTGAACTGTTAGAATTAGTGTATCCCTGTGGAGATGTGCACACTGAACTGTTAGAATGAGTGTGTCCACATGGAGATGTGCACACTGAACTGTTAGAATGAGTGTGTCCACATGGAGGTGTGCACACTGAACTGTTAGAATATGTCCACATGGAGGTTTGCACACTGTATTGTTAGAATGAGTGTGTCCACATGGAGGTGTGCACACTGAACTGTTAGAATGAGTGTGTCCACATGGAGGTGTGCACACTGTAATTTTAGAATGAGTGTGTCCACATGGAGGTGTGCACACTTAACTGTTAGAATGAGTGTGTCCACATGGAGGTGTGCACACTGAACTGTTAGAATGAGTGTGCCCACATGGAGGTGTGCACACTGAACTGTTAGAATGAGTGTGCCCACATGGAGGTGTGCACACTGAACTGTTAGAATGAGTGTGCCCACATGGAGGTATGCACACTGAACTGTTAGAATGAGTGTGCCCACATGGAGGTGTGCACACTGAATTATTAGAATGAGAGTGTCCACATGGAGGTGTGCACAATGAACTGTTAGAATAAGTGTGTCCACAGGGAGGTGTGCATACTGAACTTTTAGAATGAGTGTGTCCCTGTGGAGGTGTGCACACTGTACTGTTAGAATGAGTGTGTCCACATGGAGGTGTGCACACTGAACTGTTA